>NC_142011.1:40696390-40862640 GCF_049901735.1 Notechis scutatus | reverse complement strand
TAAATATATTGTTGCTGGTTCTTCAGATATGCACGTTTTCAGATTTGAGATTCTCATAACTCTCAATACATATAGTTATGAATTCATGCTGACTTCAATCATAGCATACTAGCTAGCAAGACAATATTACTCAAGAAATGTTAATCACATTTATGAAACTTTAAATGTACTTTAATATTTCAATTAAATATTCCATACTTCAACACCAAAATAGTGTAAATTATGATGAACTGAAAATTATTTTAGCTATGTAAGATTTTTAAAACATTCTAAAAGAGATTATTCTCCAGATGGCTGTAATTTGAACAATAGTCATTTCTAAAACCTAGCCATGGTATCAATGGGATGTTTGAAAATAATGTTTCTCTAGAATTATTATATAATATAAAAAAGAAAGACCTCTGATCAATATTTGAAAAACAAAGACCACAGCTGTTTACACAGCTAAGTACAGATGTATTTTTAATATTCCTGCTTGATCATGATTAATGATTCCAACATTTTATACCTCTTGACCTGTTTAACAGCTCCATTTACATACTGTAACTGGGTCATGGAAAAGAGGAATGCATCATGTGAACAATAAAACCCAGTTAAATGGCCCAACTAACCTAGAGGATATTTGTTTTAGCTTCATATCTACCCAATTTATTTAGGATCAACCTATCTTCCCAAGATCAATTATACCCAACTATCAAGCTATTTAATGGAGGATTATGGTTTGTCACACAGGCAGATATTCAGATTGGATTTAGTATCTTGTCCACCTATTGAATCCTTCCATTATTTCTATTATTTTAATATTGATGACAAATATGAAGTAGAAGAGTAGGTGAAAATCTGGAAAATCAGCTAAACAGAGGGCTGCTTTATGTTGTTACAGACAGGCCCTTTTGGTGATCCTGTATACTTTGAAGTATCTTTAGAGATAAAAACAAGTAGTGCTTTGCACAGCCCTGCTGAATAAATACTTTAAAAACAAGACCTCTTTAGGCATTCCATCTTTATTATGGTTTCCATTTTCATCTGTATGAATTTTTTTCTTGTACTGGTGATGGTGGGAATTAGAAATGGGAGCAACAATTTCTAAACAGCTGGGAGGATTAAAAAATGGTCCACAAAATGATTGAAATACCCAAGGTTGGGCATGAGAAAGTAATCAGTTTAATGGAAGCTGGAAAGTCTGAATCAACCATCTTATGTAATGATGGATTTACATATGCACCCTTGAGTATGATATTCATTAATTTACTGCAAATATCCAGAATATTTGGTGCTGCCAATAAATAACCCTTAAAAAGACACACTGGAGAGATAAAATATATATAGATGATTTAAGCTTAAAGCAAACTAATTTGAAATAATATTTGGTACAAGATTTTTTAATATTGTTTTATTGTAAATCAGTCCAGGCTATAAATTTGTATGCTATAATATTGTATAGCTTACCATGCTTTAAAAATATTTATTTACAAAACATGGTTTCAGAACCTTATGGTGCATTATTAGTTGTTTCCCTTTTACTGAATGTAGATTTAATAAAGTTTTTAAAGTCTGCCTTGCTTTCTATGCATTGCAAAGGGAATAAATTAGACCAAGTTTGTACTGTTCCTTGATGCCATCCTCTGAAATTCACCTGATCAAGAAATTTTGACTTTATTGTCATTGCTTTTTTCAATTCTTTCATTTGCAAAGAGACATCTGGTGAAGTAAAAAGATGGTGAGGATTCTGAGTGACCTTTGTGTCATGTCATGCTTTCCAAGTACTCCCTGCATTCTGTTGCTCCCAATTTTCCGAAATTGGTGCTTTTTTATTTCAACCATGACTATAATTTCCTGATGTAGATGTTCTTTTGTTGCAATAAGGCTCAACTACTCTCTAGTCAGCTTCTGCAGGTTGAATGAAAGAATGAAGTATATCTTAGGTGAGCCTGATTTGGACCTTTTAGCAGATCCTGCATCCCATTGTGCAATGATCCATTCTTTTAGAACAACAACTCATCCATTCCTTTATTAGAAAATAATCTTATAACTACATTATCTATAAAAATAATTACTAACTGCATGTTCTGCACACTTTTGATGAAGAGATATGGGTGAAAATAATATGAAAGATCAGAATAAATACCAGAATTGCATCTTCAAATAAAAAAAAGTCAGAATAAAAAGGTTCAAGAGATAACTTGCACATTTTTAACAATATATTATTTTCCCAGTCATGGTGTCACATTGAATTATAGAATCTTGTTTCTTCAGCCCTGCAATTAAGTTACTGTAACTGAATGAAAGAAAAAGAAGCTGAGGATAACTGATGTGATTTTCAATCTGGTTATCACTAACGAAATATCTATTAGAAATTAGTTTTTGAGATGGTGTTCTCCCACATCCACTTACAGGCTTTTATAGGACTGTTATTATGATGATAAAGGAAGACCCACCATCACCAACTTGAATCCTCAGAAAAAAATAAAATATAAATGTAATGGCAAATATTTATATATACATGATCAGACCTTCAATAGTAACTGTGAACTATTTGTTAATTATGCACCATAGTTTTTGAAGGAACAATTCCTGAAAATAATGATCATGCTTTTTCTCTAATCCATTTTTGGGGAATCTCTCTCTTTTAATAATATCATGACTTCTTTTTAATATTTTAGTATTTATTTGATTTGTCAATCACTTACAAGATACAGGTATAAGAATAAACATAGTTTTAAATACATGAGATAGATACTTACAAGAAAAATAAAAAGAAACAAAAGGACAGGGACGGTAGGCACAATTGGTGCACTTATGCAGGCCCCCTACAGGCCTCTTAGGAAGGGGGTGAGGTCAATAGTAGACAGTCTAAAGTTAAAGTTTTTGGGGTTTGGGGAAGAAACTACAGAGTCAGGTAGAGTATTCCAAACATTGACCACTCTGTTGCTGAAGTCATATTTTCTGCAGTCGAGTTTGGTTAGGTTAACCTTGAGTTTGTACCTGTTGTGTGCTCTTGTATTGTTATGATTGAAGCTGAAGTATTCATTGACAGGTAGGACATTGCAATGTATGATTTTATATACTATATTTAGATTGGACCGGAGGCAGTGTAATTCTAGGTTTTCTGGGTCTAGAGTTTCAAGTCTGGTGGCATAAAGTATTCTGCAATGAGTAGAGGAGCGGAGAGAGAAATAGAGAGGAGGACAGAACGAGCAGAGAGGAACCTAGAAAGGACTGAAGAAGGCTTTAAAAGTATTAATAGAGAAATGGAAGATTCCTTGGTCCAACTTGAGATGGACAGAGCAGCGGCATACCTAAGGTTCCAAAACGTGGAGGAATCCAAAAATGAAGAACTAGCGCAATTAATGGCAGGTTTGTTGGCTGATCTAGTTGGAAAAGAAAAAGATGACTTACTCAAAGAATTCGACGAAGTCTATAGGGTGAATACCAGTTACGCAAGGCGTCACAAGTGCCCAAGGGAGATCCATATCCGCTTTTCAAGAAGATGCGTGAGAGACCTAATACTTAGAATGGCCAGAGATGAGAGAGTATTATATATGGGCAAAGAGATCATAGTTCTCAAGCAGATTCCAAGAAAAGTGAGGGCCTTAAGGCAAGAATATAAATTTTTAGCTAACCACTTAAATAAAAAGAAATTTCATTTAAATGGCAAATTCCAGAAGGGATGCTAATATGGTGGAAGGGAAGGAAAATTAAAATAGATTCAATAGAACAAGCACAAGACTTTCTAGAACAGCTAACAACCACGGAGGATCAACACACTAAGGAGGAAACCCAGGGAACATGCAGGAAGATCGGAACCGCCATAGGAACAAGGAAGAAAGACCCGTCCAAACTCAAGGAAAAGACAACTTACAACAAGAAAGAGTAGAAACATCCCCATACCTCCTACAAGAAGAGAGCCGTATAATTACGAGACAAAAAGCGAGGCAGACTTAAGTAAATGGAGGAAGGAAGTAAAATCCTTTCCATCAACATAAACGGCCTAAATTCAAGAGCTAAAAGGAAGAGGATTCTAAATAAACTAATAAAACAAAACGTTGATATAGTTTGCATACAAGAAACACACATTAGGAAAAGTGAGGAGAAATTTCTAGATTGTCCGAAACTGGGAAAATTATTCACAGCACCAGCAGATCAGCACAAAAAGAAAGGTATTGCAATATATGTGAGAGATGATTTAAAAGCGGAGTTAATCTGGGCGGATCCTGAAGGAAGAACCCTGGTGGTACAAACTTCAATTAATGGCATTACATTTTTACTGGTAGTAATCTATGCCCCAAATGATGATCAAGGTAAATTTTTCAAACATCTTCACCAAAAAATAATTGATTTCGGAAATGGCAATATTTTTCTGATTGGCGATTTTAACTCTATTGCTGACTACCAGAAGGATCATAGTAACATGAGTAAGAATAAAAAAGGAAAAAGAGAATTTTCGAAGCCATGTAAGGATATGATGTACGAACTGAATCTGGTAGATATTTGGAGAAAACTAAACCCAAAAAAAAGAACAGTTTACCTTTTACTCTAACCCACACAAAATTTGGACAAGAATAGATATGGCTTGGATAAATGGTGAATTAATTAATGAAATCAAAGATAGCGAAATCTTACCAAACGACTGGGCTGATCACAACCCAATTCAAATAACCTGGAGAGGTAGAAGAAAACCAAAAAGAAGATGGACTCTTAACACTCACTTAATAAAAGAAGAAGAATACACTAATAAATTGAAAGAAGAACTGAACTTCTTCTTAAAAGAAAATAATAATGATCTAACTTCAAAACAAAATATATGGGACACAATGAAGGCATTTATAAGAGGAACAACTATCTCTTACAATGCTATGAGAAATAAAAGAAAGTATGCCCAACAAAGTAACTTACAACAAGAAATTAAGGATTTAGAAACCCAACTACAAAAGAACCCCAAAAATCAAAGAATACAGAATCAGTTAATAACAACTAAACACAATCTAAATTTATTGGAACAAGAAAAATTGGAGAGTAGTCTGAAAATGACTAAACAAATTTATTTTGAGCACGCAAACAAGCCAGGGAGATGGTTAGCCCACAAACTTAAGAAAATGAAAGAAAAAGATTGATACACCAATTAATGGACGAGAGGGGCAATTTGCAAGAGGAGATAGAGAAGAAAAAGAGATCACTTTTAAATACTTCAGGAAATTATACAAAAAGGAAGACGTTTGTGAGGACAAAATAATGAAATATCTAGAGGAAGCAAATGAAAAAGCAATTGGAGAGGAAGAGATAGAATTATTAAACAAAAATATAACATGGTCCGAACTGAAGTCAGCAATAGAGAAGCAAAGTAACAATAAAGCGCCAGGACCGGACGGGATACCTGTAGAACTTTACAAAACAATCATAGAACAAATTGGACCACTGATGCTGGAAGTATTCAATGAGGTACTCCTAGTAGCCAAGATGCTGGACTCGTGGAGGGGAGCCTTAATTTCGCTGATCCCGAAGGAGGACCTAGACCATAGACTTATTAATAATTATAGACCAATCTCGCTCCTGAATGCAGATTACAAACTATTCTCTTCTATAATAGCTAATAGACTAAAACAGGTTCTAAACACACATATCCATGAAGATCAAAATGGATTTCTCCCATTTCGACAAATTAAGAATAATCTAAGAACAGTGATAGACATTTCAGAATACTACGAAGCCCATCCGGAAAAACAATTTGCTTTTATGTTTTTGGACGCTGAAAAAGCATTCGACAATTTAAATTGGCATTTTTAATTCAAAAAATATACAATATGAACCTTGGCACTAGATTCAAAACGTCGTCACTACAATTTACCATACTCAACAGGCAAATATTCTAATAAATGGGGAACAAACTGACCCGATAAAAATAGAAAAAGGGGTTAGACAGGGTTGCCCTCTCTCTCCTCTGCTTTTCATATTCGCCCTAGAATCTCTTTTGACGTATATTAGGCAAAATTCGAGAATTAGAGGACTGAGGATTAAATCAGAAGAGTACAAAGTACAAGCCTTCGCTGATGATTTGGTTTTTTTTCTGGAGGAGCCTATAGAAAAAGGACATAACTTATTAGAAGAACTAGAACGATTTGGAGAAGTCGCAGGATTTAAAATTAATAGGGTAAAACGAAATTAATGTCTAAAAATTTAACAGGAGACCAGAATAAAGAACTAGAGACAATAATGGGAATACAGGTGACAAAAAAAATTAAATACTTAGGAATTTGGCTTACTCCACAAAGCAAATCATTAAAAGAAAACAACTATGACAAACTTCTCCAACAATCCAAGAAAGATTTAGATTCCTGGAGTACATTACAACTTTCCTTATTGGGCAGGATTGCTCTGATTAAGATGAATATTCTGCCAAAATTTCTATATCTATTCCAGACAATTCCAATCAAATTAAATAAAAATTTTTTTATGGAATTAAACAAGATAACACTGAAATTTATTTGACAGGGGAAAAAAGCTAGGATTAATGTAAAAGCCCTACAAGATTTGAAAAGCAGAGGAGGGTTAGGCCTGCCAAACTGGGAAGTATATTACAAGGCAGCCACCCTACTATGGATAAAGGAATGGGTGAATTTAACTAACAAAAGAACACTAATATTAGAAGGCCACGATATGCAGAAAGGATGGCATGCCTTTCTGTGGGAAACTGGGAAACCCAGGCAATCATATTTCCATAGGCATCTTATCAGGGACTCTCTATTAACCAATTGGAAAAAAGTACGTAAAAAACTTTATCTAAAAAATACCGATTTGGCTATCTCCAATGGAAGCGATAGTACACCCTAATAATTTGGATATAACTAAAATGATTAAGTACGAAAATTTATTAGACCCACAAGGAAAATTGAAAACCCGACAAGAATTACAAGAGCGAGGATTTAAAATTGATCAGTGGGTGTACCTTCAAATTCATAGTAGATATAAACAAGATATTAAGGAATTTGGAATCTACAATAAATTACAGACTTTAGACAAAATTCTATTAGGACCGAGCAAAAAAAATATATCTAAATTTTACAAACATTTATTAGAAACTGAATTAGAACAAGAAATTGTCAAAGGAAATATGATTGCGTGGAGCAGAAACGTGGGACGGAGCATTACGCTAGCAGAATGGGAAAGGATCTGGAACAGGAACATTAAGATCACGAAATCAGCAGCTTATAAAGAAAACGCAATATAAAATGTTTTATAGATGGCACCTGCCCCCTTCGAGATTGGCGAAGATGCACCCCAACACGAGCCCCAATTGTTGGAAATGTCAAAGCATAGAAGGTACCTTCTTCCATTTGTGGTGGTCGTGCAAGGAAACCCAGAAGTACTGGCAAAAAATTAGGCGCTGGCTAGAGGAAATAACCAAGGAACAAATAGAGTACAAACCAGAGTCCTTCCTTCTAGGAATTTTCGAGTAGAGGAGCGGAGAACTCTTCTTGTGAAATATTTCTGGACTTTTTCAATTGTGTTAATATCAGATACATGATATGGGTTCCAGACTGATGAGCTGTATTCAAGTATAGGTCTAGCAAATGTTTTGTATGCTCTAGTTAGTAGTGTGATATTACCAGAGAAGAAGCTATGTAGGATTAGATTAACAAAATGCCTTTTTGGCTATGTAGTTACAGTGGGCTCTAGAACTTAGATCATTAGAGATGAGCACTCCAAGGTCTTTGACAAAGTTTGGATCCTCAACAAGGTCTTGATTATTTAGCTTGTATTTTATTTTCTGATATTTTTTGCCAATATGTGAGACAGAGCATTTATTTGTTGAGATTTGAAGTTGCCATTTGATTGACCATTCTGATACATAGTCAAGGTCTTTTTGGAGGGTAGTAGTATTGTCTGTGGTGTTGAATAACTTTACATCATCAGCAAAGAGAACACAGTTGCTCTTAATATGATCACAGAGGTCATTTATGTAGAGTATGAAGAGAGTTGGTCCTAAAACACTGCCTTAGGGGACCCCACTGTTGACAGGTACAGAATTTGATAGGACGCTCCCAATTTTGACCAGTTGTTGTCTGTTTGACAGGAATGCTTCTATCCAGTTATGTAGGTGTCCAGAGATACCATAAGATTTTAGTTTTAGTAGTAGTTTGTCGTGTACCACTAAATCAAAGGCTTTACAGAAGTCTATGTAGATTGCATCTATTGCTTTGCCCTGATCGAGTTGTGTAGTCCATATGTTTTTGCAGTGTAAGAGTTGCAAATTACAGGATAGTTTTTTCTGAAACCAAATTGTTTATTAGAGAGTAGGTTGTTTGTCTCTAAGTGGAGGATAATGGATTGATTAATAATTGATTCCATGACTTTACAGGTGCATAAGGAGATTGGTCTGTAATTTTCAACTAGGCTGGGGTCTTCTTCATAGAGGTTTCCTCACTCCAGACATACCACCCACATAATCTACAAAAAAAAATATAAGTAGTTAATTCAGCTATTACTACTATGCATTATCATTACCTGAGCATGACTTTTAACTGGTGAGTAATGCAGTTTTTAAACTGTCACAAGCCTATTGGTTGTTGCTGTTTTTTTTACTGCAAAACAACCTGACATAACTATCTCAATGAAAACTCTTGAGATGAAGGCAACACTATGCACTTCACTGAAATATTATTTCAATCTTTAGCAGAACCTGACAGTAGATAGAACTAATGCTAGTTATAGAATTTTACAGAAGTTGAAGCCCCACTTTGGGTACAAGGCTGGAAATACCTGGTGATTATTTTATACTACTTTTGCAAAGTATGTCTCATTTTGCTTTAGCTAGAAGTCTTTAGAATTGACTATGACTAGATTGAGTACTTTTACTTTTATTATTATAAAAATAGTTAGAACTGCTTTAAGTTACCAATATATTGCATTTGTTTAAGTGTTACTTGTTTAAGTTAATTGTTATCCAACAAGCCCCAGCCAAAGAATGGTTTAGTGTGAAACTTAAGCCAACTAATTCACAGCATAATTTTGCGAATAAAATGCAGTTGATCTAAATATTGGGGGAGGGCATTTTGCTCATCCCTATAATAGACGGGAAATATTTATATTTTGGATAGTAATACACAGTCCTACTTCCTCAGAGTCTGGTTTTGCACCTTTTAGCTTTCATTCTTCAGAGATCATTTCTGCTTGCTTGTCTAATCAAATTCTCAAATAAGTGGAAGCTCTCCAATATGAAACCAGCCCAAAGAGAATCAGTTCAGTGAAGATTTCCCTACATGCAACTCCAAGATCTGACATGTATCTTCTGCTTCTTAGTTTTCTTCTGCAACATAACAAAAAATAAGAAGATAGAGAAGGAGCTCAAGAGAAAACAAAATCTCTCCTCATTCATAATCCAGCAAGCTGTAGCACTTAGAAAAGATGATTATAGAAGCATTCTGCACCACTGCCTTAAAGCTCACAGTAGGACTGAAGATGAAAGTGTCTCCCTAATGGGATAACAGATATTTCTGCTGACAAAGACCCTAGTGAGATAACAAACAAACCAGTCCCATATAATTACCAGGCTTGCTTGAATCAAAAATTGCCCCAGACAATTCAATTACCACTCTATATGTTTATGGATGGAAATGTTTGAAACAAACTGGTATTACAGTACTGTTCCAAGTGCCAGTTTTCAATTTCTTTGGGTCAAAGCCATTCCAGTATAGGCATTGGTAAGACTGCAGGGAGGTGTTAATTAGAATATCTGCTCCTAGGAAACTGTTCCTTGCATGTGTAATCAAACACCCCACCCACCCCAATTGCTAGAAACACTGTTCTCACTACATATTTGAAATGAACATTCTGGTGCACCCAAATAATTGCTCTTTTTTCTCATTGGGAAGCCTGCAGTTGTGTAATTTTCTGGGCTGGGTAGAACTTTGGTAATTTTTACATTCAGCCAGAGGGTGGTTTGAAATAAATGTGATGTTCCTTACTGCAAAAATTCAGCATGTTTTGAACTGTAAGCAACTCAGAGTCATTTTTATCAATCATTGACTGAGATGGATGGAGATAGAAGTTGAAAAAATAAAATAAATAAATAAAATGTTTCATCTTGCTTGAAGAAACCACAAAGGAAGAAAAGCATGTAACTACGATCAGTGAATAAAAGAATCTAATTGATAAGATATAAAATAAATACAGTATTTTACATTATGTTTTGGCAAAAGTAAGAGGGCAAATTACTTGCAACCAAGGGTGTACAGATATGTCGACAAAATGGAACTTGTATTTTGTTCCTTGAGCAAAACAAATGTTTTGAGGCTCAAAAGTGTGACAATATGTATGCTTTGGTCTGGGCATGGACTTACAAAACTGAGCTGTTCTTTTCACACTCAGGATATTTTGCAGAATCTTAACTAAGGTGCACAAAAAAGGAACAACAGAGACCTCAAGATTGAATTAAGCCATATTCCATGTTCTGGCTTTTTTAGCTATATTGGAAAATTATCCAATAATAAGGAAAACAGAAAGATATTATCTAATCAGCCTTTTGCTTGCCACCATGATTATTTTGTTACTAGTTTCATCTGGTTTTCCAGTCATTTCTAATTTCAAATTATTGCTATTTTGCTCAGCCAAATTATAACATGCTTTGTAATTAGTAACATTTTATCTCTTCTTCTTGAAATTGTTATAGCTTCATAAACTATTACAATAGTTTGCCATAAGCAATAAAGAGGTTCCTGTCCTCAGATCTACATCTAAAATCCTCATGTTTCCAGGCTAGCACTGGAACTTCTTTACTGATATATGTTTAAAATGCTATCTGTCCTTTTAAAATATAGAGCAATGTATTAATATGATTATAATAATACAGTTTTAAACACACAAATGCATTTGAACCTGCACAAAACACACTCTTACGATAAAGCAAAAATTATAATAATAATCAGCAAATACAATAGAAGTATAGTAGAACACCAAAATAAACAAAATGGTTTTGAGCTGCGATCGAAATTATTGAAATTTCAGCAGAACTTATATTTCTATAGGATTTTCATATGTACAGATTTCAAGATCCCTTTTCAGCGCAGAATGATATTGGAATATGTCTTCACGTTCTTTGACAGGCAATATAAAATCTCTGAATTAGCAAAGCCTGGGGCAAGGGTTTTCTCTCTTTCTGGCTCAACAGAAATTGCAAAGACCAGAATCTGGAGATGGCAAACACACATTCTAGTTTTGCTGCTCTCTGGGAGGAATTCACGGCCTCCACCTTGCCATCTAATATAATCTTAAATGACCACTGTTGTAACTACATGTAGCCAAACAGCATGATTGTCTAAGTACTTCTTTCACTTTTAAATTACATCTCAGAAGAACTTGTAACTGGAAATAAGAAACATAATCTATTTCTGTATGGAAGGAAATAGTAATAGGATACCTCAGTATTCTGTCCTGGGGCTAGAGCTCTTCAATATTTTTATAAATAACTTAGAATGGAGATAAAAGGGAAGTTTAGCTAATTTACAGATCAATCAAAGATGGGGGAAATTGCTAATACTCTAGAACAGAGGCTCAGAGTTAAAAAGTACAGTACAGGTAGTCCTTGATTTATGATCACAATTGATTCCAAAATTTATGTTTCTGAGTGAGACAGTTGTAAAGTCAATTTTGCCCCATTGTATGACCTTTCTTACCACAGTTGTTAACTGAATCATTGCAGTTGTTAAGTTAGTGACATGGTTGTTAAATGAATGTGGCTTCCCCACTGACTTTGCTTAAAAGGAGGTCGCAAAATGATCACATGACCCCAGGACACTTCAACGTTCATAAATATGAGTCAGCTGCCAAACATCTGAATGTTAACCACATGACCATGGAGATGGTGCAACAATCATAAGAGTGAAAAATGGTCATCTTATTACTTTCTACATTGTAATTTCAAATGGTCACTAAACAAACTGTTTCAAGTCAAGGACTACAAGTATCTCTGAGTTTGAATTAAGCCTTTTCCAACAATTTCAGTTCTATGGCTATAAATATCGCCAGGTTGCATCTGGCTCAGCAGTGGCACCCGAGAGAAATGTCTGGGTGTCAAAGAGCCAATGCAATCTAAGCTGAATCAACAAACATACTATATAATATTGACATCACAGGTAATGAGAGTAGTGCTATATGCTGCAATGATCAGCACTTGGAATTCTGTGTCAGGTTAGAGTCACCACACTGCAGGAAAATACAGAGGAAATGGGGAAAAAAGCACAGAAAAACAGGAAAGATGGTGAGGAATTTGAAGGCTAAATGTTATGAAGAACAATTAAGGTGGACCAGTTGCTGTCATGGTGTGGAGACAATAACTTGGTCCTCAATACCAATAAGACAAGGAACTTATAGTGGACTATAGAAGGAACAGATCAGACATCCAGCCTTGTTTATCACTGGAGACCAAGTGGAACAAGTGGCCAGTTTTAAATTTCTGGGTGTCACCATAAAAAAGGACCTGACCTGGGGTCTCACATTGCAGCACTGGTCAAAAGGGCCCAGCAGAGATTATACTAACTGAAACTTCTCAGAAAACAACAACTGAATGAAAAATTCCTGGTGACCTTCTACTACTGCACCATAGAGAGTATCTTAACTTAGTGCATCTGTGTATGGTTTGCCAATTGCACAGTGGCAGATAGGACAGTGCTCCAGAGGGTTAACATCATTTCCCAGAAGATAATTGGTTCCTCTCTCCCCTCTTTGGAAGAGCTTTATAGCTCCCACTGCCTTAAGAAAGTTCAAAACATTCTCAAAGATCCATCTCATCCTGGGCACCCTTTTTTTTTAACTATTACCATCTGGCAGACAGTACAGGACAATAAAAACAAGGACAAATAGGCTGAAAAACAGTTTCTATCCCAGGACAGTAACTTTATTGAATTCTACTGTATAGTGCAATATTAATGGAATATCAGGGTTTTCGATTCAATGTATAAGAATGTGAAGGATGTGTGTTTGTGTTTATTTTCATAGTCATAATGTGCACTGAAGATGGTATTTAATTTCACTGTATGAGATGCAATGACAATAAAGTAAAGTAAACTAAAAGATCTGTGTAATACTTGAAGTGCTGTCACAGGGAAAGGAGAGTATATTTGTTTTCTGAAGTGCCCTAGGGTAGGACAAGAAGCAATTTATGGAATTTTTACAGATTCAAACTTTAATTTCCTGACTGTAAGAGCTATTAAGCAGTGGAAAGGCTTTCCTCCTGGAGATTTTCAAACAAAGGATGGATAGCCATTTGTTTGGGGTGATCTGAGAATATCTGCTCTGGAGAAGAAATTGGACTAGAAGACTTCAAAGTCCCTTTCAATCCTATGATTCCATGATTATTTGGTTTTAACTCAGAATGAATTGGAATTATAAACTCTCAAACAAAACTCAGGAATCTAGAGCTGAGGCTGCTATTTTAAGCCAAGTCTAGACACTACCTTCAGCCTCATGGAAGATGTACTTAATTTTCCACAAATCTAATATGTTTCTTAAAAATATTTATAGATCTGCATCAATATATAGCTCATGTCAGATGAGATATGGCAAGCATTGACTGAAATTATCCATCTTAAAAATTAACAGTAAAAGTGGAATAGGGGAAAAGGTAATAAATAATAATGTGTGCTTCCATCTCAGTCAATTTTGGCCAGATAATATGGATCAGACCCTATAGAAGCTGATGTAAAGAGACTGAAGACTCCAGTAGGATTTGGGCTTCAAACTGCAAGCAATCTTAATTTTAAAAAATCTTATCTATGGACTATTACACACAACTGCTAACTGTGGGTAAGCCACACTTCAACAGTCTCACTGAGAAAGGTTGAATGGACATTACCCCTCAATTCATTCCTGTATTGGCAGGGCAACCTACAATCACATTTTCTTGTTCTCCTTTTTTTTAAAAAATGTCTTTTCTAATTTGTGTAATTTTCTAACTTGGTTGTATGGTTTCTGCTGCTCTTTCACTACTGGGTTTTAATTTAATCTCAGCAAGGTCTGAATTCCTACTGATCTCTATACAGTATTGCTGGCACAATCTCACATCATTGCTTGCTGCCTTGTATGCCCTTTTTCAGCATGTTGAAATTTAAGGATAAAAACACACAAAAACATGTAAAACCTGAAGCCCCTTTTGCTTTGCAAGGCATTATCTATGTTCCAACTGGTGTACCAACGACAAGCAATAACTGGACAGAAAATACTGACTTTCTCCTACCATTAACCATTGCCATTGAAATGGCAGGCCTTCTTAAATTCTCGGTGGACTTTAAGGGATTGATACAAATTCTGTCAGTTTCCTCTTCTGGGTTAGTTTCTGTAACCCCACCAGTCCACTGGGAAGGTAACAGGTGGGAGGAAGAACCAAAGGAGAAGGGCTCACCGAAAAGGTTTATCAATAGAAACCACATGTCTTCAAAGACCTTTATATGGAAAGGAAAATAATTGGTGCTGGCTTTTCCAGCATGACTGAGAAGGGAAAAGAAGCAGAAAAAAATTGAGAGTCATCCAGATGGAAAACTTAATCACCATCATTGCCAAAACTGAAAAGTGGATTAAAATCTGGACAGCAAAGAAGATGCTGGAAGTGGATGATAACGTATCGTGATAATGGAAAAGGGTTCATATTGCACTGGGGAAGCCCCTGGTAATCCACTCTTGTGGTCTATGAAATAGTTCCTCCCTCTTGAAAAGGTAAGAAGTAGAGGGGAAACACTACTTGACAATGTAGCAGATGTAAAAGTGTGGCTAATGAAGTCACTGAAGTTGCACTAGGTTCCTTGCCAGCATCTGATTCTGTCCATTGCAGGGCACCAGTTCTTTTGTTTCAAGAAAATATAGTGCAGAATACAATATCACTGCTGGTATCTGAGAGTTCTCTGGAGATTCTCTTGGTCCACGTGCTCTAGGCCAAAACCTTGGATCCAGTCCTAGAAATACCACTCTGTTTGAGCATCAAGGAGATCGCAAAAGAGTGCCATCTTGTTGCCCTAGAGCAGCTGAAGACAAAATGCCCCAATGTAGGCTTGCTTCAAATAAGTCATTTTATCAGACAAACCCAAATTGGGGATTTGCCTTTGTTCTCTCTGTACCATCTGAATCATTCTAGTAGCTCAGATGCCAGAGACAAATTTCTGAAACGTTCAGATTTCTGTGACATATTGGATGAAATATGCTCAAATCACTAAAACTCTACATGCCCTTAGAACATATTTTCTAGCCATTTCTCTGTGATTCCTGCCAAGTGTATACTCTTATATCGTGTGCAGAGAGATGGATACTTGCTTCCCATCCAGATGAAATCATGCAGAACTAAACGTCAAAACTAAAAGACAGATTTCCTTAGGGAATTATGTAGCTTCAAAGACACATCGTAAAGAGAACAACTCAGGCAAAAAGAAGTCAGGTAGCAAATAGAAGTTTGACTTCAATGCAGTTTGTCTCTGTGTGAAGAAAACCTGTGATTAAACTACAAATGTGGCAAAAGCAATTCATTTAAATACCTTGCATGCTGCCTCTGATTTAGAGGCAGGTTCTCCAGTACACTAAAACCTGTCAATCGTCGAGAGCTAATTAATAAGGAGATTGCTGTCGCCTTTTGCTTAGGGTAGACATGCAATGCTTACCAAAACAATCTAGTGGCATAATTGCTTAAAATCATGAGAGATAATCAGTCAACTTTAATCGTCTAGCAAACTCTCAATAATTAAGATTTATCAGGTAAAAGCTACACAAATCACAAAGAAGGACTATTAGTGACATCTTATTTATCCTACTCACACATATACATTTGTGTACACAGGGGAGTATTTTTACATTAACAAACAGTCCAATATGTTTCTCGCTGCTGAAAAGCTCAATGGAGTCACTGCTAAGATTTACTGTATCAAATATATAGGTAGGATACACTATAGTATTTTTACCATGGAAATTGTGCATGAAAGCTACCTGTTTGGAAAAAAAAGGGAAGAGGAGGACAAGCTCTGTTATGTGTGTTATACACATCAAAGGTTGTGAGTAGACTCTAAATCCAAGTGATTTTAGAACAATCATTTTAATGGGAAATAATCCCAGAATAAAAAGCATTAGTTAGATATAATCATGCCTTCCTCAGATTGACCTAATATAAGGAGTTCATTAGTTAACAGCCCAGAATGGAAACAAGTCTTGATTCACAGACCATTGATACAAACTTCAGAAATTGCTTTTTCTCATTTTTCCCACACAAAGCCTGTCTTATAAGTATGAAAGGAAATAATACCATCTGCTTCAATAAATATAACAGAAGAATTCTGAGACATTATTCCTGCAAGAAAAGCTTAAAATAACTTTTGAGAGGCTATTTCTTTTTGTGTAATTTGATCTGACCTGGGACAATTAGGAAATTGTTATATTTAGCACCTGCCATTAAATTATCCATTGACATTTACAAGAATCACTGAAGATAAAAGTGCAAACTCAGATTTCTTCGGAAGCCTGTGGGCACTTGGAAACACGAGTAAGAAATCAAAAAAATGTGACACAACTATAAAATCATTTCACCTGAAAAACATGATGACCTAAATGATGTTCCCCTTCTCTAAACTGCAATGTGTCTATTCTCAGAAACCATTGTTTTCGTAACTCATAATTAATGCAAAAACTATGTTCACATAAGAGGTGGTATTCAGCAGGTTCTGACCAATTCTGAAGAACCGGTAGCAGAAATTTTGAGTAGTTCGGAGTACTAGCAAATGCCCCCTCTGACTGGAGATTTTACAGTATCCTTCCTCTGCCATGCCCACCAAGCCACGTCCACAGAACCTATTCACTAGAACCAGTTGTTAACATTCTAAGCAGTTCAGAGAACCGGTTGTTAGAAGAAATTATTGGCCTTAAACCTGTAAGGAAGGCAGGAAGGAAACATTCTGGTGTTGCTTACAGAAACTGCCTCTCCGTTAATCCTTATTACATTCTTGGCAGGATTAGACTTCCTGTCTCTGGAATTCTCTGGAGTTTTTTTTTCCCCCTCCTTTGCTGGTACTTTGCTTGTGTGGAGTGACCACTGAAAAAAGTGATTTATGACCATTTTTCACACTTACGACTGTTGCAGCATCCCCACAGTCATGAGCGGCCAGGCGAGGAGATGCATGCCTCGATGTGAGTGATGTTGAGTTGGCCACACCCAGCCATTAACATGACCACTAAGCCATGTCCACCCAGTCACATGACCACCAAGCCATGCTCACCAACTAAGCTATGCCCACAGAACCAGTTGTTAAAAAATTTGAATCCCACCCCTGAATCCCACCACTCGTTCACCTAACATGCTAACCAGGCTTTGTTTTCTATGGCTTTGTATGTTGCATGAAACCAACATATTTAGATAGTTTATGATCCAATATATTGTTCAAATCCAGAAAACAAATTCACTAATCAGATTGCAGGAAATATTTCAGTAAAAAAAAAAAGGAGTACATTTTGAACTCACCATTTATTTTTTTAAATGATCAGTTCTATATCTTAAGGCTTGTTTACTTTTGTCTTCACATGATATCTGTGTTCTTTCTAAATATGCTTTCTTTATTGAGATAGTTTCCAATATTGCATTAACTAATTAAATGTTACTGATGTTCAAGAATCCACATACCCATGTGCTGTAAACAACTTCTTCTCTGCATATGCTACCATGATTTGAAAATCCTTCTCCAGAACCTAAACAAGAGAAAAAGCTTACAGGACTCCATAACCAAAGTTATTTTGATAACACAAGTTTCATATTTTATTTATCTATGTATTGAATTTATACAGCAATGGAGATATTTGCAGATTTATTGCATTCTGATTCTTTTTCTTATGTTCATCTCTTCTTCATCTTATTCCTTTTAGTGCAAAGTTTCTATTCCACCTCTGGTACAATGAACAGAGCTACTCAGGGAGTTCCCAAGTGTCCTTGTGTAATCAATAATAGCAGGCGCTTTCTTCTTTGCACCATCTGTTTACTTTATTAAAACACATAATAAAAATAATATGAGGTTGTACTTCTTGTCTAATTTCTGTTTTCATCTCAGAAACTTGACTTCATCATTCTGCTTAGTTCTAAACAGGCTGTGAGCATTGTCCTCACTTGAGACCTATTCTGAATTTACCTCTACTACCTGTGTGCCTCATTAGCAGCCCTGAGGTAAACAGGGTCTGAAGGTTTTTTTTTTAACAGCTGCCAAGTGTTAGTATAAATATTGAATTTTCTGTTTCATCCCTCCTCCTCCCACGCTGCAAAAGACTGCTTTAGAAAAGCAACATGCCCTTTGCCCAAAGAAGGGGTGGTGAGGGGAGAGAGACAAAGTGACAATGTGAAGCTGAGTGATTTATTCTTTATGCAAGCAGTTTTACGAACAAAAATCTAAACTGATCAGAAAGTTAAATATTCATGAAACATTATTCATTAAGATTTGTCTTGCCAATTGAGTGAAATGAGGCAAGGGGAGAAATTAGCTTGCTTGAGAGTGTCAAAGTGTGATTAAACTGCAATTTACAATTTCTTCTTGAAAAAAAAAAGTACTTCCTGATTTGTGTTTCTACCCTCTTTCCTTGTAATAAGAGTCTTGAAGAAAAATACTGCATGTAATTTTGAAAAGAAGTAGAACCAATCCAAGCTTCAGTCTATGTTGAAACTCTAGGTCAGAGGTCTCCAAACTTGGCAACTTTAAGACTTGTGGACTTCAACTCCCAGAATTCTGGGAATTGAAGTCCACAAGTCTTAAAGTTGCCAAGTTTGGGGACCCCTGCTCTAGGCATTCTATTTAGAATCAGTACTGATGTTTTTCAGCTACATAGATACAGTATTGTTTTGTTTGGCTAAAATGTACTTATACCTCTAAATGTTTCCCACAGGTTTTATGACCTTTTTTTTTTAACCAAATTTTATTAATTTTTAAAGACATACAAAACATAGATACACAAAAACACAAAACATAAAAGCATAAAAAATCTCTTTTCTGAAAGTTGCTTAGTCCCGGGTTATAACTCTTGGTACAGACACAAATTAAAATTCATATTCATTTTACATACCATTTCATATCTTATTAACATTTTCAATTTTCTATATAACTTCTCCTCACTTTTAAATTTTCTCAATTTTATTTTATTTATCTGCTCTCAATTCGAATCATAATATTTATTATTCTTTGTCTGTTCTATTTCCAACCATCCATTTATTTTTCTTCTTTAAAAAAGAAGAAAAACTTCTCCTGTACACTAAATGGAGTATGATGCCTTTATCTCCTTCCCCTATATTTATAATACTTAATATAAAACACATAACTTACATTGGGATTCTGTCTGGTACATTCTAAAATTATACTATATTATCAAAAATAATACAAATATTATTGATATTGATATCATTTACATCTTAAACATCTAACACATTACTTTTCAGTTAAATCACATACTTTTATGGGAGCACCTATTTTCCATAGTTATTCTCCCCCCACCTCACATATTATAGCTCATTATTTCATTACAATGTTCCTCCTTCTTCTACTTCAAATCTCTCATTTCACAAAAAAATTCACTAATATACCATAATCTAATCATTAATATTAACAATCATTTATATCTTAAACATTTTATCCATTTCAATTAAATATCATGCCTTTGTGGGAACACTTATGCTTTCCAAAAATTATTACCACCACCCCCCCACATCACATGTCTTAAATCATATTTCATTACAGTTCTCCCTTTTTATTAACAAAAATTTCACTAGTTTATATTAAATATTTTATCACATTTTAAATTACATATTATTTCCAATTTTCTATGGTTATTTCTAAATACAAATATAAAAATGCAATCTTATGTACCTTTCTAGAATCCCAATTTCAATAAAATTTATCCATTATCTCGAAAAAACTTTTGCTTCTTCACATCTTGCTCCCCACCATTAAGGCTTCTCATCCCTTCCTTTCTCCCTTGCTTCTTCTTCTCTTTGTCCTCTTTAACCCCTTGTCTCTCCACCTCCCTTTTTTTCTGCTTTCCCTCTTTCTGTTGTTTCCTAACATAATGTCCCTTTTTCACCTTATTCTTCTCTTTTTCGGTTGTTTTTCCAGATCTTAAAGTTTTCTTTTCCTTTTTCTCTTTCTTTTTCCTTTCTCCAACCAAAGTTATTTGTTCATCAAAGATGGCTTCTTCTTTGTCCCCATCATCCTGTTGCTCATTCTGCTTCACATAAGTATAAACCGCCATTTCTAAAAATTAAAAAAGAGTGCCAAAAACATCTTTCCCTTCTTGCTTTTCTTTTTCATATTTTTGATATACAAGTTTCAGTCCATCCACAAATGATGCCATTGTGTAGAGAAAAAGTTTTTCCAAACAACCACCCAGATGTTTTAATCAGAAATAATTCTCAAAAGTTCCAAAATCACCAAACAATCCAAACAGGCTGTTTCTTTTAAATACCTTCTTCTTCTTCACTTTCTCTTTCTGGAGTTAAAGTTTAATCACAAAGTTCCCTTTCAAATATATATATTTTAGAAGTCTTATTGATGTTTAGTAACTCTTTAAAATTCTAGGCAATCTTCTCCTTATTTTCAAATTTTGCTCCAATTTTTTTCCCCTCTCCCTTCCCACTCACAGCCAAAAGAGTTTTTTCCATCCACTATCACGTTAGGAAGGAGAGTGGAACAAAAAAAAAAAAAACTTTTCCTTTTAGAATATTCGCAGCTTGTTACTCTCACTAGAAACAATATATACTTAGCAGCCTTCAAGGTTCCAGGTCACTTTCTTTTACCTTGTCCCGGTTGAAAGCAACTTTCACAATTCTTCAAACTTTCTCCCTCCTGCACCTGCTTGTCCGGCTGCAGATTTCTTCGTGGCAGCCATTGCTGACTGCCGTTCCTCCGCCTCGGGAAAAGGGGGGTTTTGCCGGCTGGGGAGGGGGTCTGCGACACCCCCAAACCCCTTTCCGGCTCCCCCCTGTCTTCAGCTGCCTCTACGGGGCAGCTATATCCCCCAGATCCAAACGGATCGGGGGAACCTTGGCGGCGAACGCAGCAGGGATCGCGCGGTGTCCCGAATCCCTGCCGCCGCCGAAACCTTGCAAACCGGAAGTCCCCGTTTTATGACCTTTTGTGTGTGTGTGTGTGTAAATTTTATTTGAGTTTTCACAAAGAGAAAAAAAATACATATAAAACATCTTTTTTGAAAGTAGCGTAATCCCGGGTTACATTTCTTCGTACAGACACAAATTCAGGTTCATGCTCATTTTTATATTCTATTCCATATCATTACTATTTTACATTTTCTGCATAGCTTCTCCCCTCTTTTAATTTTCTCAATTTTATTTTAATTATCTCATCTCAATTCAAATCATTGTATTTATATTTTTTGTCTGTCCTGTTTCAATTACCTATTATCTTTTCTCATTAAACAAAATTTCTCCTGTAGTTACTGATTGGAGTATGACGCCTTTATATCTTTTCCCTAAAGTTGTAACATTCAATATAATACATAACTTCCATTCGGATTCTGCTTGGTACATTCTTAAAATACACACTGTATTCTTTAAAAAAAATTATAAATGTATATAATTAAAACAACATTCCATTCCAATTCAATTCTATCATTAATATTAATATTCATTAAAGTCTTAATATCTTTAACATTACTTTTCAATTAAATATCATACTTCTATGGGAACAATTATAAGCTTTCCATAGTTAATTCCCCCCCCTCTTCACTTATATTTTATAAAATTAATTAAAATGTTCCCGTTCCTTCCTAATTCAACTTTCTCATTTATTTTATTTCACTTATTTTATTCACAAACATTTCACTAAGTTACACTAACTATTTTATCCCTCATTTTAATCATACATTGTTTCCAATTTTCTAAAGTTATTTCTATTACTGATATAACAATACAATCTTATGTACCTTTACAGAATCCCTTTTTCAGTTAGATTTTCACCCATTATCTCTAAATAGGTCCTGTTTCTCTATATCTTGCTCCGGTCCTTTGTAACTTCTTTTCCTTCCCTTCTTCCCTTTCTTCTTCTCTCTTCCCTTTTTACCCCCTTGTCTCTCTACCTCTATTACTCTCTTCTGTATTCCCCTTTTCTGTTGCTTTCCAGTATTATACTTATTTTTCAAATTATTTTTCTTTTCTTTGGTTGTTTTTTTAAGTCTTAAATTCTCCATTCTCTTCCCCCCCTTTCCTTTTTCTTCCCCACATAAAATTACTTGTTCATTAAAGATGGCTTCTTCTTTGTCCCAGTCTTCTTGTTTTGCAATCGTTTCCTGTTGTTTCTCATAGTTCCAAATCTCCATTTCTAAGAATTGAAAAACAAAGCCAAAAGAACCCTTCCCTTCTTGTGCATCTTCTTTGTACTTTTTAAGTTCCATTTTCAATTCATCCAGAAGTGGTGCCATTGTATAAATTTTTAAACAACCACCCAATTGATTTTAGTCATTCAAATATAATAACCAAGAGTCCAAAGATCACCAAATAATCCAAATACACGCAAGCTGTTTCTTTTTTGCTCTTTTTTTTCACTTTCTCTTCCTGGGGTTACTATTTAGTTACAAAGTTTCAGTTAAAATGTATCTTTTAGAAGTTTTGTTGAAGTTTTACTGTAGATTCTTTTTAATTTCAGGCAGTCTCCTCCCTCTTCCAGATCCTGCCCTTATTCTTTTTGTCTCCCTTCCTGCTTATGAAAAAGAAAAATTTTAATGTCCAGAAATCTTTATTATCCCTTTGGCATTTTGTTTTATTTTCAGCTTAATTGCCTATTGATGTCAAAGCGGATTTTTCCGATTTCTTATTTAAGTCTCTTAGTTGTCAGTATAGGGAAGGAGAGAGAAGGGGGGAAAAAAGCCAAACTTTTCCCTTTTCACTTTCCTTTGCTGCTTCCGACTCTTCTTTGGGAGCGATGTTATTTTTGGTAAGTTTAAATTCCAGGGTACCTTGGTTGTTGCTTTTACAATTTAACCCAGTCAGCCAAAACTTTCACTTCTTATCTTCCTCCTGCACATTCTTTTCTGGTTGAGTTCTTCTTTGTGGTGGCCATTTCTGACCACCGCTGCAACCACCTTCGGGAAAGAGAGTAATGGCCAGCTGAGGAGGAGAGATGCAGCTCTCCTCGACCCTGCTGGCGGTCTCCCCCCTCTTCACCACCTCTACGGGGTGGCTTAGCCCTGAAACCAGCCGGCTCAGGGCGCTCCAGCGGCGAGCCCAGACAGAAACCGCGCACGATCGCAGATTTCTGTCTGTCGCTAAAGCCCTTCAAATCAGAAGTCTGGTTTTATGACCTTTTAAAGGAAATATAATTGCCTATCTACTTTACAGCAGTTGAAGAAATGCAATCTTTTGCTCTTCTGTGATTGTAATTTTGAAGAAATAAAATATTTCTAGTACAATGAAACTTTCTCAACCTGTCCCCTAATCCTGCTAGGATTCTAAACAAGACTCTTTGCTCTGTATTTGCAAATATCATCAGCTGCAGCATATATATTTTGTAAAAAGCAAATCCCATCACAGCATTTATATGTATGAATAGGTTAATAATCTTCTTTAACTTGATGAAGACTTGCTCTGGTTTTCTTCTTTAATGCTACTAATACAGATTAAATACCACTGGCTCACAGGGAGAGAAAAAACACACAATTTCAATTTGCAATTTGTTTATGTACAGCATAAGGCTTGCCCAGGTTAATTAGAAAAGACAAGCTTTTCTTCAAGTGAATGCCCCAGTTCATTTTGTCATCCAGTTTATTTGTACATTTTCTTTTTTAAAAAAAAAATACATTTATATAACAATGCATAAAATCAACCATGACCATGCTTATGTCGGCAGTGTAGCTCTGAAGTCCTGCCAAAGTAGTAATCCACACAATATTCATTCCGTAGTTATCAAGCTTGGCAGGATTTGGGTGTCTTTCTGAAATCCAGGACAGGTGTTTAGGCGCGATAGTGAAATTTTACATGCTTTGAAAGTGAAAACGGACAGGGAGAGGATGCAGGGAAAGACATAATAACAACCCCCTGACCAATGCATGGCATATACAGAAACTTTAAGCAAAGGATTCATGTACATAATCAATAGATTATAGCAGGGATATCAAACTCGCATTGTCACAGTATCGTCATGTGATATATCATGACTTTTTCCCCCTTTTACTAAACCGGGCATGGACATGGCCTGATTGTGACGCATCCCCCCCGTAGGCTGCAGTTGTGGTGAAAACTCAAGCACATACCTTTTTTTGGGGAGGGGGTATTTTAAAAAAAGACTGAAGCCAATCTCAAGACTCAAAGAAAGAATTCCTTGAAATTATTCAGTCAAAGTTAAATGTTATTTCTCTGCTATTCACCACACCTATCATTGACATTCAAACAAGCCAGTCTTAACAGAACATTAGATTTTGCTACTACATCTGGATGACAAGCACTTGATCTCTAAGAATTCTTTTTGTTATATGTAAAGATCATGAGAGCTTTAGCTAGGAATTTCAAGGAGTACCTTTGCCATGAATGTGGTATTTCCACATGGTAAAGTTTTTAAACAAAGTATGTTTTACTTAAGACAAAGAAATTATGGATATAAAGTGTTCTTCCAAGTAGCTGAGGGGTTCTTTTACTACAGGAATAGAGTGTGGGGATACACCAGTGTTTCTCCACGTCAGCAGTGTTAAGGTATGTGGACTTCAACTCCCAGAATTTCTTAGATACCATGCTGGCTCTAGAATTCAGGAAGTTAACAAGTACACATCTTAAGGTAGAGATTATGAGGTAGGGATTTGCAGTTGACTTTTTTCAGGTTTGAAAAAGTGGTCTCACTTCACCTCTTGACTTTTTCAACAAGCCTACACATGACTTATAGATGGCCCTATTTTTTTTTTTACAGAGAATTTTGCCCTATTGACTCTTCAGAACCAAAGCCTCTGAAAAGTGATATTTTAGAGCCTAACATTTGATTTGATTATGTGCCATAAATTCAGTGTCAATTCTTAGTGACTACATACAAGTAGATCAGTAGTGGGATTCATTTTTTTTTTACCTACTGGTTCTGTGGGTGTGGCTTGGTGGGCATAGCAGGGGAAGGATACTGTAAAATCTCCAGTCAGAGGTGGTATTTGCCAGTTCTTCAAACTACTCAAAATTTCCACTACCGGTTCTCCAGAACTGGTCAGAACCTGCTGAAGACCACCTCTGAAGTAGATATGCTCCAGGAGGATCTCTCCCTTATCCAGTCCTTCAGGTCTTTCATTTCTGCTTTCATTTCATTCATCTTGATACTAATCTTCCTCTTCACTTTTCTTCCATCCTTCCCAGCATTATATAATTCTCCAGAGAGCTAAATCTTGGTATAATATGTCAAGGAATAAGATAATTTGAGCTTGGTCATTTAATGCCTGGAGTAAGAACTCTGGACTGATTTATTTGATAATCAATTGGTTTGTTTTCTTGACTGTTGAAGGTATTCTCAGGAGTTTCCCCAACACCAAAGTTCAAAGACATCAATACTCTTCCTATTTTGCTTCTTTAAAGTCCAACTTTCACTTCCATAGAATACCACAGGGACTATGATATGGGTGAGAATTGAGTTAATGAAGCCTACTTAATTCCATCTCATAGTTTTTAGTAGATTTTTTTCTAGCATTATCTAAATCAGAAGTAAATTTCATGAAATTATGATATATGTTAACTCAAACCTCCCTGTATTATTTAAACCCTAAGAGCCTATGGCTAAGCTGTTGTTGAAGAATCAATTTAAATGAAAATCATAGAACACATGCATCCATAGTTTTATTGCTAAGCAGTGAAAGCAGCTCTCTTAGAAAGTCATTTTCTTAAAAGTTGGCAGATATTTTTATTATATTAACCAACTACTTAATCTTTTCTACTATGGATGGTCAACAATGCATATTCAATTTATGTCATGTTTTTCTTGAGTGCATTTGTATAGAATATAAGAGCTTAGCAATGCAGCTGGCTATTCAAACATTATTAGAGAGTTGATGGACCACATTATTCTGAAATGTAAAAACATTCAATCTTATGCAATGTTTGAGCAGTTTAGTTAATCATGACATTGTTGCCTTCTTAGTTCCTTGGCAAAAGGCAGTGCTACAGTGCATCTTTTACTGTAAACCACTCAAAGGATTTTGTGCTTGGCTGTAAATAATAAATTAGGGGATGGAGTGGATTTTATCCTACCTCATGGCAACTTTGAAATTATATGGGAAACTAAGACCAATACAACCATTAAACAAGTAAACAAAAGAGATCTATTCTAACTGCAGTTCCCCATATTCCCAAACTTGGACTACTTTGATATTACATTTCACAATTCTCAGTAATGGTCATGTTGGTTTACAATTCTGCCAGTTCAATGCCACACATTTGGAGACTCCCTAAGCAGGAGAAACCATTAATGTCCAGCAAGGAATGCCATCTTTATCAATGAGGACAATTTTCAAATGCACTCTGTAATGATTTGGCTTTTTTAAGAACATATAAAGAAGCATACTTGTTTTTAATATGATTAATCTAACAGATGAATTTTAATGTACAACTTTCCCAATATATGTTTTCTTACCTATTTGGGATCTAATACCTTTACTGCAAAATTCTGAAATTAAATCATATATTAGCCTAAAATGTGCAGCATAATTTTTTTACTTAAAATGAGGACCACAAAGATTTATTCCATCCTTATCCTGAATGCATTGCCCATCTTAGTGAGATTTACCCTGACATCAAAACCTCAATTTCTAAAAAAAAGACCAAAATATAATGCCAACCATAGCTTGTCCTATATAAGTGCTTTCATCAGTAAATAAACTTGGTACTATAGTGAATTTTTAGAAAATCCTGACTTAATGGTCATTGAATTCCTTTTAATATCCATTAACACTGGTGAACAGTTAATATTTTCCTGAGGGTCCACCCATTCTCCTAAAATACCATTTCCAGGTTTTTTAAGAGTTGTTAGAGGTTATCACCAGAGTAGGGTTAAGTTGATATAATGAATCTCACATACAAATCTAGTTTGACCTAAATTACATTGAAACTCAAACTATGTAAAGATGTTTTTTTAAAAAAAATCATTGACTTCCACTGAATAACTTTTTTCTTAGTAAATTTCAAAGAAAGTGCATTGATTAAGTACTATTTCAAGTGATGTCATTACTTCAGACCCCATTTATAATTATGTCTGTTTTGTCATGACTGAATAGACATGTCAATGGAGATTCTCCATCATCCAGGTCACAGTTGTCCCAAAGGTGCTTTTTCAAGAGGCAACTGGACTTTCTGGATTTTTGATTTTTTTTGAAGATGTTTCATTTCTCATCCAAGAAGCTTCTTCAGCTTTGACTTCCCCACCATCCAGTCAGAGATGAAGAAGCTTCTTGGATGAGAAGCGAAACATCTTCAAAGAAAAACCAGAACATCCAGTTGCCTCTTGAAAATACATCTTTGGGACAACTGAAAAGACAGTTCTGAGGTATGTTTTTGATACTTAAGCCATTGACTTCTTAAAAAGCCTTAGACAGGAAAATAGAAGCTTTGAAAATAACTTGGTCTTCCAAGATCAATTACACATATTTAACACACATTTTCCATAGCTCACTGCTCTCAAGGGATCTGCAGCATAGCTCTTGGGAATAAGATGAGATGAGATGTATTTACTGCTAATGGCAGAAGACTCTGCAATCTGAACCTAGAAAACAGTAATTGGAAAATAAAAGAGAAGTCAATTCTTGCTCCTTCCCAAGTATAGTCTTCAATTGTCTTTCCCAATGAACCTTTTATATTTGAATAGAGTGTTCACCAAAAGCTCATTGACACCTGTTTAACAGACTGCAGTTTCCTTATAATTGTGTTCAAGCTTTTCTTTTTTACTGTATTATTTTCTAAAGCATTTTCATCTAGTTAGTAAACATTCACTTGACAG
The DNA here is from genome assembly GCF_049901735.1 of Notechis scutatus. Taxonomy (NCBI): domain Eukaryota; kingdom Metazoa; phylum Chordata; class Lepidosauria; order Squamata; family Elapidae; genus Notechis; species Notechis scutatus. The sequence continues at coordinate 40,834,690 of NC_142011.1, read as the reverse complement.
CTTTAGCATGTATTTTTCACTATAGCCTAAAAATAATCATGGAAGAATTGAAACAAATTTATCAAAGACCCAAAGAACCTAAGAATTTAAATGAATATCATCAATCTCTCCTTATTTTCAGGGTCACTGTTCACACACTATTCCACCCTCCAAAATCAAGTCATTCTCCTTTTTCATCCTACCAAGTGGCCAGACATTCCAAGGGTTGTTCTTCCACCAAATCTGCTACCTAGGGACTACTGTGGGATTAAGGCTGAACAGCTATTAAAAGTGAAAATGGAAGTTCTATAGCAATTGATGGCACATTGAATTTTCCATGGAGTTGGCCTTATTGAATCTTTCTTCTCTTCTTTATAATTCAAGATTTCAAATCAGGCTGGATCTTTAAATCAAGTCTTGGGAAAGAATAGGGTATAATAGCTGAGATAGATTGTTTTGCTTTTTCCGATTATCCTACCTTTCCGGTTTTTTTTTTAAGTTTAGCAATACACTGTTTCATTTCTTCAGGCAGCTGAAGTAGTAGGGTTTTACCCTCAACTAGTCAATAGGTTATTCAATTATTTGGAAGCTGAGGGCAAAATTTTTCTACTTGGAAAGACTGAAAGTACAAGGAAATTATATCATTTTGGAAACAGCGAATAAGTTTTTGACACATCGTAAAACAGCCATTGTCTACTTACAAGGCCAAAAATGATAGTAATAGCACTTTTTCAAAGCAACACGTTTTGTTAAAATACATGAACTTTTGTGAGCTGTAACACTTTCTCAGATTTGTGAACTGGCTAAACTGATGAAAGATTTAAATTGATCTTCATGATTAGCCATCTACCTTTTTAACACTTTGGATATGTTTATAATAGTTTAAAAAGCAAACAGGAAGAATTTGTTGAGACTGGGTTTAATCAAATGCAAAACTCAAAGTATTACTTTTTTGCACAGCAAACGTTAATAATACAATAATGTATTCATAAAATCAGCTTCTACCACCTTCCTAAAATATATTCAGCTAATGTTCAGGCAAATAACAATTTAATCCCTAAAGAAAAGCTTAGACTGAATAAATTGAAGCATGTTCAATCAAGATAACCCAAGAGATTATAGTAAGTCAAATGTGCTAGGAATCCTGCAATCATATATATGAGTGAGTCCTCTCTTACTCCCCACACAATTAATACCCAATGCATGAAATATAGATCGTGTATGTTTAATGTAATATGATGCTAACTGTGATTTATAAATGTTGCTTCTGTGAATCTTAAATCCATCCAAACTCATAATCATTTTTCCCTTTATTGTCCAAGAAGAACATTTCATGGCAGCACCAACACTGTGCAGTTTTCTCTCCTTTTCTCTTTACTATGTTTTAAAAGTAAACATTTTAAATGTATTTTTGTTATCCACATTCTGTGCACCCTCCTCTCCATAAATTTCTCCTATTTAGACACCTACTTTTAATTAAGACTTGTGATTTTATTTATTTGGATTATTGTTGCGGTTTGCCGGCAGCAGGTGTGGATGGCTGATGTCTTGGAGAGTGAGGACTCAGATGAGGGGCCTGCATGTGATGTAGTGATGGGGCCAGGACTAATCAGAGAGTAGAGTGCTGCCTTTGGAGCTTGTAGAGGTTGGCAGCAGTGATGCAGAAGATCCCGAGGAGCCTGTTCCCAGTGCGTGTGCGCGCAGGACTGCTCGAAGGAAAGAGCAGCTGCAGCAGCACAGGCTACTTGGGAGTAAAGCTGCAAGGTGATAAAAACCAACCCTCAAAGGTGGGATTCTTTGCAGGAAGCAAAGAAGTTCTTGCACTTCAAGTCTTGTGGAAGTTTGGACTATCCTGGTTTGTGTTTGGAGACTTTTGGTTTTGATTATTTCCTTACAATTTAATCTAGTGTTCTTGGCAGCCTTGCATAACCTTGGCAAGGCTTGTTCTTATCTGGGACAATTAGTTTTTAATAAAATTTTACTGTGAATGAATGGAATTCACAGAGAAGCATTAAAAAGGTTTTGCTTTTATCTCTGTTTGGTGTTTGTTTTGAATGAGGCTTGGTTCAGAACAATTATATACAGTATATTTGCTTCTTTGTCCTTTAAGAGTTTAGATAGTATCATGATGGTAGTTGTCATACTCAAATGTGTTTGTTCAAAAGTTTCTATAAATGGCATTTAACTCATATGTTATGTTGTTTCTGACACCTATTTGGTGCTTATATTTACTCTTAGTTTTCATATCTGGTCAGTGACTAAAATAAAGTTTTGTTTGGCAATTCAATATCTAGATTATCTGAACAGTTTTAAGCAATTCAATAAATATTCCATAATGTTGTTACTTTGGATTTTAAATACTCCTGGGACTAATAAAACATCCATTTGCCAGCCCTGCTTCAGCCTCCTCATTTTTCTCAGTCAATCTTTAGATTACTTTCAATGCATGTTCCATGTTGCCATTCAGGCAGACTCTGCCATTTTATTTAAAGTATTCAATGTCTGACAAGAAGAAATAAAATATTCTCACTGGAGTTATAAGTAGCATCATGGTTTGTCTTTCAGCATATATTAAAAAGAACTCCTTGTGTTAACATAATGTTGGTGTTTTGCCAGTCAACAGAGGTGAAGAGAGGGAGATGAGGAGAAAGAAAATAAAGACAACATTGCTTTTCTGCTATAATTCATGGAATTGATTGTCCTTCCTCAATGTTTACATTTCTATTTATAAGAACAAATTGATGCTACTATCTTGGCTGGCAAAGGAGGCTGGTTGTCCAGCCAGAATGGCAGGTGTAAAGAAGTCTGCATTAAATATTAATTTACATCAGACAAAGGGCTATTTTGTCTTTGTCACTCTGGCAGCACAAATGGAAAATCCATGCAACCTTTTCAATTAGGCTGCACTGACAAGGTTCTAATCAATGGGGGAGGCAGCAGGGATCCATGCCATAGCAAGTGAAGGAAGAGCAATACAATAAACTACAAGCAATGCAGGTAGAGCCATCATATGCCAATCAAATATTTTATCTAGCCTTATTGGGCTGAACATCCAGGAATATGTGTAAAATATGACACTATCAATCTGTTAAATCTCTTTTACAGTAGGCTTTTTATTTCGTGCATATACTAAGCCAACAATGGATCAACGTTTCTGCTGTGGTTTCTGCTACAGACTCCTGCCCACCCAGCAGTTTGAAAGCATGCAATATGGAGGTTAGATAAATGGGTACCACTTTGGTGGGGGGGAAACTTAGCTGCATTCATGTGCGCAGAGAGCAGAAGCTGGCACTGAACCTGGCCAGACATGAGGCAATGCAACATGAGGTGAGGTGAGGAAACACTGGTAGAGGAGCACAGAAGAGCCAGCAACCCAAGCACCACTAGTCAGATGGTGTAAGCTAGTTTGCCCCCTGCAGTGCACCAAGGATAGGCACACAAACGTTGAACAGAATGAACCAGCAATTTAGGCCATCATGACCGCATTGTGTCCAGCATTTGTAGATTTCCCTGACATTGTATGCCATATGCTAAATCAGGGCTGTCAAACTCCCAGCTCACAGGCCAGATGCATCACATGCTGACCACACCCATGTCCAGTTTAGCAAAGAGAGAAAAAGTCCCAATACATCTGCATCCATGTAGACAGGTATTTAATGAAGAATGAAGTTATCTTAGGGCAACCAAATGGAAGCTATTGAGAAGCTTTCCAAATGATTATAGTGCCACATGCCATCCCTATGTCAGTAGCTCATTATACATCATCCACTGGGGGGTTAATGCTATAGGTTCCCACTATGTCCAATGGCAGAAATTATTGCTGAAATAGTCAAATACTTGCTTGTATGGTATTTTTAAGCAAAAGGCTGCTGCTAATGAATAAAGTGTATTTACTCGTGAACAAATAAATTTTAAATAAAAATCAAACTCCAACATACCTTCTAATTATGTAGACTACCTCATCAATTAATATTATGTAGAACACTCCTTCATAAATTAGTTCACCATACCACCGAAGCTGTGGAACAGCTATTGATAGAGATGCAGTGCCTGAGCTTATGAGAAGCACCTAAACAAGGGTTCACTTGGTTATTCTCAAGTTTTACCTGCTACTATTTCTGTCCCACCTGCCTACTCTGCACAGCAAGCCTTTCTAGTCAGAAAGGTTCTTAATCTAAAATAAAGTCACTGAAAGCCACCAAAACCAATTAAACATAAGCTGTACTACAACTCAAGTCTGGCTGAAGAGAAGTATATGTGCTGTATTAGCATACTCCAAACCCTCGCAACTGATTGGTCCAGACGGACAGCGACCTGATTGGTCGAAACCCCGGCCGTGATTGGAGTGCTAAGAATCTACCGCGATTGGCTGTGCCGATCGCGGGAGATTCAAAGCGCTACCATTGGCCGCCGAGCTGCGAGCCAGCCCTATATGAAGGGCTGCCGCGGCTTGTATTTCCCTAGACTATTCCCATTCTAAATAAAGAGCTGAACTCACTAGAATGGTCTCGCGTCTCCTTCGACCCGATCTACCTCAGATCTAACACTGGCGACGAGGATGGGATCGTGAGACAAAGAGACCACCCAGCACATGGTGAGGCGGCACACAGCAGCAAGCAGAATGGCCGGCATCAACTCACCACTCGCACCCTTCAATCCCGCTACCGAGGACTGGGAATCCTATACCGATAGGTTCCAGATGTTCCTCGAGTGTAGCAATCTTAAAGATGCCAACGGCCACAAGAAATGGGCCATATTCCTTGCACACTGCGGGCCGGCGGTGTTTAAGATAGCCAAAGCCTTGGCCAAGCCGGAGGACGTCAAGACCATGGAGTGCGGCGACCTCGAGCCCCTGCTATGAAGCCACTATGCCCCCGTCGTGCCCATCCTCATCTGGCGGCACGAATTCTACAGGCGGGACCAGCGCGAGGGCGAGGGGCTTGGCGACTTCATAGCGGCACTACGAGATTTGGGCGGCCTGTGCGAGTTCGCCGACCTGGACGAAGCCCTGCGAGACCGCGTCGTCCTGGGACTCCGAGACCCCATTCTCCAGAGCCGCATCATGGCGAAGGGCGACATCTCCCTCGCCGATGCGCTCACAGAGGTGGCCGCGGCTGAAGCGGCCAAGAAATCAGCGGCTCGGATGCGGCAATCGAGCATCACGCCCCGAGCAGCGACCGGCGAGACAACACCGATCCCCGAAAAGCGACCCTAGATCGACCACCGGGACGCAACCATGCACCACGGCGACATTGACTCCTTCTCAGGAACCGAGGACGAGGAGGAGGAAATGCACCGCCTGCAAGCAGCACGAGGGCGACGGGAACCCCAAGGTCGTAAGTTGAGGTTCCAGTGCACCGGCTGCGGAGGCAATCACCCCCGTTCGGACTGCCGGTTCCTCGATGCCGTTTGCCGACAGTGCAGAAACGGGGGCACATCGCCAGGGTGTGCAGAAATAAAAAACACTACAGCCCGCGGCGACAAGATGGCCCCTCAGAGGCAAGAGAACACCCCCACCAGATACCGAGACCGCCAGACGGAGAGCCGCTGGAGCCAAGAGGGTCGGAACAGACGGCTCAAACAGGCAAGGCAAAGGGAGGAAACACACCAGACCGTCAGCGGCGGCCATTCCTCCACAAGAGACGCCAGAAAGGTATACGTGACGGTGGGGATAGAAGACCAGCCATGCGACATGGAGGTGGACTCTGGGTCCTCCCTCTCCATGGTCTCATGGCACAACATCAAGCGCCTGGTTCCCTCCATCCGCCGCAAAGAATTAGAAGACCAAACACTAACCCTCAAAGACTACCATCCCTGTAGTTGGCCGAGGCCATTTTAAAGTCACCTTCAAGAACCACACCGAAGTGCTACCCCTGACCATCGTCGACCGGGATCGGCCGAACCTGTTGGGATTACAGTGGTTCGCACCCCTAGGCATTGAAGTAACTGGAATCCACCGCACCGCAGAGTCGGACTGGGAAGCAGCGCTCGTGGAGGACTTCCGGGAAGTTTTCGACGACAGCCTAGGCAAGTACCGGGGGTCCCCTATCTCTTTTAATATAGACCCGAGCATCGCACCAATCCGCCTTAAGCCCAGACGAGTGCCATTTGCACTCAAGCCCAAGATCGATGAGCAGCTAGATAAGCTCATCACGCAAGGGGTACTGGAGCCAATCAATCATGCCAGGTGGGAGACCCCCATAGTCACCCCCATCAAGCCAGATGGGTCCGTGAGAATTTGTGGGGACTATAAGGCCACCCTAAACCACGCGCTCCAGCAAAGCGCATACCCCGTCCCAGTAGTGCAGCACGTTCTGCACTCACTGGGGGAGGCTGGATCTTCGCCAAACTTGATCTGGCGCAAGCCTACCAGCAACTGCCGGTTGACGCTGCAACCGCCGAAGCCCAGACCATCGTAACGCACCGGGGGCTTTCCGTTGCAACCGGCTCCAGTTCGAGTCAGCGTGGCACCCGGGGTCTTCCAAAGCCTCATGGAAAGACTCCTCCAGGGCATAGAGGGGGTGGTGCCCTATTTTGACGACGTCTTAGTGGCCGCGAAAAACGAAAAGCAACTAGAAGCCCGGTTGAGGGAGGTACTGAAGAAATTCAGAGACTCGGGGCTCAAAGTCAAGAAAGGGAAGTGCCAGCTACGGGCTGAGAGGGTCGAATTCCTAGGGTACTTCCTAGACAAACAAGGGATCCACCCCACAGAGAAGAAACTGAGAGCCATAAGGGAAGCGCCACGACCCAAAAACAAAACGGAACTGCAGGCTTTCTTGGGACTGTTAAACTTTTACAATGTCTTCCTACCTCAAAAGGCGACCGTGGCGGAACCGTTGCATAGGCTGTTAGATAAAACAGCCACCTGGACCTGGGGAGCACGGGAGGAGAGCGCTTTCAACAACACAAAGAAACTGCTAACATCTGACGCGGTACTAATCCAGTACAGTGAGACTCTGCCATTAACGGTAACATGCGACGCATCGCCTTTTGGGATCGGCGCCATCCTCAGCCACCAGCTACCAGACGGGAGGGAAGCACCCATCGCCTTCTCATCAAGGACACTTTCAAAGCCGGAGCGGAACTACAGCCAGCTCGACAAAGAGGCCCTAGCAGTCGTCGCCGGCGTCAAGAAATTCCACGAATACCTTTACGGTAGGACTTTTACAATCATCACAGACCACAAGCCTCTGCTAGGGATCCTGGCAGGAAATAAGGCCACACCGAACATTCTATCATCAAGAATGACAAGGTGGTCTGAGTTCCTGTCAGCATACAACTACCAGCTGGTTCACCGACCCGGGAAGGACATCACCCACGCAGACGCCCTGAGCCGCTCACCCTTGCCCGACCTAGAAGACGACCCGGCACCCACGACAGAGGTATTTCAAATAGAGACAATACCCAACCCACTAGTGACCGCGCCAGACATTGCCAGAGAAACAAATAAAGACAAGCGGCTGGCGCGAGTCCTAAGCTGGGTTGGAAAAGGATGGCCGGAAGGGGACAGGGACGAACTATTCAGACCCTTCAGAAACAGACAAACTGAACTCTTTACCGAGAATGGCTGTATACTTTGGGGAGACAGAGTGGTAATCCCGGAAACATTGCAAGAAAGGGTATTGGGGATGCTGCATGAGGGGCACCCAGGGATGGTTAAGATGAAAAGCCTGGCTAGAAGCTATGCATGGTGGCCAGGCATGGACAAACAAATCGAAACCTGGGTAGCCAAATGCAAACAATGCCAAGAGTCCAGACCCAGTCCTCCCGCCACCCCAATACATGAATGGGAAACACCAAGAGGACCATGGTCTCGGATTCACATAGACTTCGTGGGGCCAACCAAGGGGCACATGTACCTCATCACAGTAGATGCTTACTCCAACTGGCTGGAGGTAAGCACCATGAAATCAACCACAACGGAGGCGGTAATAAGGAAACTGGGCAAACTCTTTGCCACACACGGCCTGCCAGATGTAATAGTATCTGACAACGGCCCCCAGTTCACCGCACTAGCGTTTGAACAATTTCTGGCAGGCCAGGGCATACGCCATGCATTAAATGCGCCGGCAAATCCGGCGGCGAATGGACGGGCGGAACGCATGGTCCAATACACAAAAAAAAAGCCATACAGAAAATAGAAACAACCAACATACAAGATAAAATCAATAAAATGCTCCTCATCCAACATATTACACCGAGCGCAACCACAAATAGAAGCCCGGCAGAACTAATGATGGGCAGAAAACTACGATCAACACTAGATAGAATGTACCCCACATACACCCCTGACAAACCCCCGGGTTCCTCCAGCAAGCACAGAAAATTCAACATAGGTGATGCCGTATACGCAAAAAACCTGTCGGGGGAACCACTCTGGATACCAGCAACGATCACCCAAATAACCGGCCCCGTATCATACCGACTAGAAACAAGCGACGGGAAAAACTGGAAACGGTACATTAACCAACTAAGGTCCAGAATAGCTAACAACCAGACACCCGAACAAGAAACTAGAAGGGGGGGAAACGGCAAGCGTTAAAGAAAGAGGGACCCCCCTAGCACAAGCTGAACAACCCCCACCCGGAACAAATAACCCGCAAATAAACCGGTCCTACTCACCAGTAAACGCGGGACCAACAGAACAGGCAACCCTGGAATCGTCACCGGGAAGGAGCAGCCAGGCCAGTGCAACCAGCCCGGAAAGATCCGGCGGGAATTACAGAGACGGCAGCTCAACCAGCCCGGGTAGACCGGGAGGGAGCTACCAAGAAAGGCCCAACCCGACCTTCCAGGCGGTTCCATCCCTGGGAACCAGAGCGACAGAGAAGGCGTCCGAACCGGTCGACAACCAAACGAGAACTGAGCTGCGCAGGTCAACTAGACAGGTGCGAAGCCCTGCCTACCTGCGCGACTACGTCACGACGCACCGACAGACGAAACCAAGAGGGGAGGGGTGTGCTGTATTAGCATACTCCAAACCCTCGCAACTGATTGGTCCAGACGGACAGCGACCTGATTGGTCGAAACCCCGGCCGTGATTGGAGCGCTAAGAATCTACCGCGATTGGCTGTGCCGATCGCGGGAGATTCAAAGCGCTACCATTGGCCGCCGAGCCGCGAGCCAGCCTTACATGAAGGGCTGCCGTGGCTTGTATTTCCCTAGACTATTCCCATTCTAAATAAAGAGCTGAACTCACTAGAATGGTCTCGCGTCTCCTTCAACCCGATCTACCTCAGATCTAACAGTATAAGTGCAACTTTACTGGAAACACAGTCCAGTTATTAGTCCCTTGCTAGTACCAGTGATTATCTTGCTTCCCTGGTTTCTGACTCCTGTCTCCTTAGATTGAATTGGGTTGTCTATCTTTGTCTGTGGATGGCAGTTGAAGTCTCAAAGCTTCAGAGTGCAGCAGTTTCTTTATCCCAGGCTTGGGCAACTTCAGGTCTTCTAAACTGTCCCCAGTTTAGTCTTAATGTCTATTCCTTCATCTACTTTTGACTTTTGTCTCCTTGCTGTTCTAGTAAAGATACTTTAATTATATTTCAAATTTTACAAGTCTTCTCAACATGACTCTTAACCAAACTGAAGATAAGTCCGTTTAATGGTTTAAGGGAAGAGAGGTTACACAGAAGGCTTAAATAAAAGATTCGGGGGGAAAATAGCTCAAAAAATACCCTTAATTTTATTGCCAAAAGTCTGGTTCACATGGCCTGTCTGATACAATGGGAAGATCTTGTACAACTGCTTGCCAAGGGTTCCTTCAACTTGGGGCCGCTCTGCTTATGAGGGAGACTGATATTGAACTAAGAAGTTTCAGCATGAAAAGTAGCATTTTCTATCTTATGTCAGCACCAGACCACCTCTGTAGACAATTCACAGCAGACAGAGGAGCCTTTCAAAGTTGGTGATCTGCTGGACTGCAATTGGTCTGGCTGATCTGACCTTGTAAAAAAGTAAAAAGATAATTTTGAAGAAGGAATGCAAGGGCTTATAAATAAATTACCACTCATCCCTGGGAAAGAAAAGGGTGTGAGAAAGAAGGTCAATATAACACTGTCTGATTCTGTTAGGTGCAAAAAGAAACAGAGGGCTATTGTGGAAGATGTCCAAAATTCTGTTGTTATAATCCCAAACAATAAAATGGACTTCCAGTAGTACTTGTGTTGTATCTTCCATGATCTGACCTAACTCAAAGAACTGTCTGCTTTGGAAGAATCCCAACCAATGCCACCCCTGCTATCTGCCCATTGGACTCTGCATTTTCACAGCCATTTTGCTGTAGATACTTCTTTGCACAACTGTAAACTTCATTGGGGGGATTCAGCATTGTGAATTTTGACCCCATGTAAAAAATGTAGGCTTCCAAGAGGTTAATATTCCCACTGTTATACAGAATTTGCAATTTCCTGAATTCACATATTGATTAGATTCAAAACAAAGACAATATTAGTTTCCATAGCAGCCAAAAATCAGAAAGAACATGGCATCCTTTTCAGACCAAGAAATATTTATGAACAAGCATAAACTTTCACGAGTTATATCACACTTCTTCAGATGTAGCACAATCATCATTATCCTAACACACACACACATACACACACACACGAGAGCAAACTCTGATACAGAGCTGATGGTTTCTTTTCTTTTGGTGTCACCTCCATCTTTAAATTCTATTCTGTGTCCTCTGATTGGTATCAGCAGGGCTATTTTGTCTTTTTTTTTTTTTTTTTTTCAAAAAAGAAGAGTCTGCAACTGTTCATCTGCTCTGCTCACCCACTGTCCCCTTTACACTCAGTCATAATCAACGTTAACTTAAAATAAAATGAAGTTGCACAGACTGCTGAACAAATTGAGCAGCCAATTTGAATTTCATAAAACATGCTCTGACTTATAACAGTGCCAGCACCTACACAGCAGGAAGGTCACTTCCACCTCATTTTCCTCACCCCCATATGTTCAGGGAAAGATTGGGGGGCATTTTCGGGGGGGGAATGGGAAAGAGAAGAGAACAGAAGAGATTCTGCCATTTGCTGACCTGAAAATACCCATGTTTCTCTGTATGCAAGCATCAGTGCAGACCAAGTTTCACACAGTAATGATAGGTTGTAAAGACAATATTGGGCTTTTCATAGAAAGGTATTTTCCTGCCAACTCAAAGATAACAAGGAAGCATAGGAAGAGCCCTGAGAGTGAATTATTGGAGCTCTAACAGCCTGAATACATATTTTAAAGCAATTTCTAAACTGACATGCATGATAATGTCAAGGCGTTTCCCCAGACTCCTTCTGTTGTTCATAAACTTTCCAATCCATCTTGGATGCTTCTACTAGAACCAAATATCTCCCTAATGGATGATATTTCAAGGTCAGTTCTGTTTAAAATGTAACATATATTTATGCCATGGAATCAAGATGTCATTTAATTCTTTGGAATGAAGATCATCTGAATATAAAACTGCAATCCCTAAAGGTGATAGATATTCTGAAGCCCCTGATAACAGCATGTTTATTTAGAATAAGTAAAGGTAGCCAAATATGTGTATTTTTGTTATTAAAGAAATGAATTCTTTTTCCAATAAAGAATACTGTGGAAAGTCTTCCTAGCTAATTAAAAACCCAGCTGAATTTCCTGGCAGATGTTAGAGGGTTTGATTGGCTGACCTCTACAGCAGCATAGCAGGATAACCCCAGAGATTCCAGGATGCACTCCTGAAACAATAGGAAATTTATATTATGGGATGTACCTGTATTTCTCCAAATCTAGCTCTCAAAAGCCAGACTAGATTTTCAAACCTATTAAAGATTTAGCAACTGTAATCAACTTCTATAAAAGATATTTTACGAAGTTTCAATAGACTGTCTGAAAATCACAACTAGACTGTCAGTTTTTCTCAACCTAAGCAACTCTAGGCTGGGGGATGCTGGGCTTGAACTCTCAGCATTCCCCAGCCAGCATACTAGGGAAGATTCTAGATTGCTAGATTATACAAACTATATAAAGAGTTTTAAATTCAGTGGGAAACATTATATTAGGGCTGTCGTAATCACAGATGGATTTGTGGATAAAAACATTTCTCGGTATATACAGGATCTATATGGATACCCATTCAAAATAATGGAAACTGCCAATGATGTAAATGAAATAGAAGGAAATGGGATTTAAAACAAGGTAGTCAGTGTTGGTTTCTATGTGATTCACTACATTCCTGGAAAAAGAAGTAAGTGTCCAGAAACACTGGAATCATTTCAGCTAGGTTCTGCAGGATACTAATCCATCAATGTTCTTCAGAAATAGAATCTTATACTGAATGCCCATAATCTAAGAATGGAAATGTTTGCTAAACATTCATATTAAGGCAATCAAATAACCAAAGGAGAGTTGGTAGCTAAATGTTTTAAACAATTGATCAATTCTATTTACATTTGTATATTATTCTCCTCAGATTTTGATGGAGATAAATGTTAGTATCCATTGTAAAAGGAAAAACCATCTGTAACAATTTGTCAGCAATTTCCTTTTCCAGTAATAACTATGAAGAAATGTCCCAGTAAGTAATATGTGTGCCTTTAACTAATAGCCTTACTAATTGGAATACTGACTATTTGACTAAGCTATCAATTAAGAACACTATTTTTAACAAAACATATGCAGATACACAGAAGATATTGTTTTAATTGTATCAAAATAGCTTGATAATATTTTCATTCCAATGCTTCCAAAGAAATTTGACAATAAAAACATTGTAAACTTAAATAATTTCTCATCTAGTTCAAAACTGAAACAAAATGCCACTAAACAACACAGTTTTAATAAAGTCTATTAAATGAATTTTTCTTGGGAGGGAGGGCAAGGAAAGTATAGAGATTTTCAGCTGAGCCAGAGTTTCTGTGTAAGAAAGACAGAGAGATCTGTTTGAATTTCTAATGAGCCCATTAAAATTTTTCTATTTTAACCTCATGTTACTTTTGCTGTTTTTCATCTGACATAATTCAAACAGCTGTAATACAGCAATCCTGAAGCTGAAAAAGGCCAGAAATGAGGAAGTAGAAAAAGACTGTTGAATTATTCAAAATATGAGCATGATCAAATACCGTAGACCTGGGTGTCTACCTATGAGAGAGAGACAGAGAGAGAGAGACAGAGACAGAGACAGAGACAGAGACAGACAGAGACAGAGACAGAGACAGAGACAGAGAGAGAGAGAGAGAGAGAGAGAGAGAGAGAGAGAGACACGCCATGGACATTTGGGGGCGGGGTTCAAAAGGCAAGATGATAACCACAGTTAAAGCCCCAACCATTTGCTCACAGTGTTTTGCCTTACATCTTGACTTTTCTTTTTTCACCTTCCTCTCTCCAGATGCCCCTAAGGCAAAGGGATGTTCTCTGGCATCCAGTATCCTATCACCAGCAACAAATGTCATGCTTTAGAAGGTAATGGACATGCTTTAGAAGATAATGGAAGAGGCCATGCAGTAATTAGGAAATAACCTTTGCCTAGCTGTTCATTCTAGCATTGCAAAAATTATAGCACACTGATAAAATGTGGGAGGTAGGGCATCCAACCATTTTCAGGCCAAAAGTACCAGTAATACTACTTAATTTTTCAGTGGCCCGAAAAAAGGCTGCAAATATCTAAAAATTAATACAACTAATAAGATTACTTCCTATGTATTTGTGTAAGTTTTCCCTATCATATCAAAAAATTCTGTTCAGAAGCAGCTTTTGGCTGATACCTTCTGCACCTCAGATTTTAGAAGGCTGCTTGCACAGCCTCAGTTATACACCACTGCAATGGTAGTGCAAGAAATATGGGGTGATGAAAAACACCAACATCTTCACCATAGCTGTGCATAAGCCATAGCTCCAGAATATCAGTGCTTGAAGACTTCAATGTCGGACTTCCGGTTTGTTGGCTTCGCGAGCGGCAGGGATTTGCGAGCTGCGCGATCCCTGCCGCGCTAGCCGTTTTGGGGCTCCGACCCAGACGGGTACGGAGCTAGGCTGCCCTGCAGGGGCAGATGAAGGTAGGGGGATCCGGAGAAGGGTTTGGGGTTTTGCAGACCCCCTCCCGGCCGGCAGAACCCCTTTCCCAGGACGGTGCAGCGGCGGTCCGTAATGGCCGCCACAAAGAAGCTGGCAGCCGGGTAAGAATGCGCAGGAGGAAGTGGAGAAAGTGCTTGAAAGGAGAAAGTTTTTCTTGGCTCCTAGGACTCTAAGACATATTTAACAAAATTCCTGAAAAGTATGACTTTCTGAATGATACCTTCGAGAAGAGGAAAAAGCGGCAGTTTAATGGTGCTGAAAGGATAGCTTACCCTCTTTTTCTACGGAATAAAAAGTGAATATTAAGAAATCTATTTTTTTTTAGGTGAAAACTGGCTTTAAGCGATGAGTGGGAAAAGAGAGGACTAAAAAAAATATTTGTATGCTAAGACTTTGTTGGAGGAGATGCCTTAAGGATTGAAAGACTAAAATATATTGCAATAAGATTTTAAGAAACAGATTTGGACTTTCTTTTTCTCTGATTGATACTACCCTAGGAGGAGAGAGTGGGAACTCTGTCTTGGTTTGGACTGACTGATAACTTTGGGATTGTCTTATTTTTCCTTTGGAATATTCTGACTGTTGTAAGAGAAAAGAAAAGAAAAGATTTATAATGGCTCCTTCTATTGAGGAACTGAGAAAAGATTATGAGCAAGCAAAAAAAAATGGTAAAGCTGGTTTGAAAGAAGCCTTCCTTTTTTTAGAAATGGCGCTTATTAACTATCAACAAACATTGCAGCAGATGAAGGCAGCAGAAGAAGAAGAAGGAGAGGAAACCATCTTTAATAAATCTCAGAACTCGACCAAGAGGGAAGGAAGAGGGAAGAGAAGAGAAATAAAGGACTTAAGATTTAAAAAAAAATTAAGAAAGGGAAAAACAAGGTGCAAAATCAATATAAGGATGGTAAACAAAAGGGAAGAGGAATACGACAGAGAAGGGAAGCCAGTAAGGCAGAGGCTAGAAGAAGGGGGGATAGAAAGGTTTGTTGGGAGAAGAAAGAAAGGGAAAAGGTGGAGAAAAGCTACAAAGTTTTGAAATTAAATGGGAAAAAAGGAATTTTTTTAGGGATAAAGGATAAGTATAATTTCTTCAAAGAGATTTTGCAAGGTACATAAGATGATATGGTAGTATTGTATTGGAAATAGAAAACTTAAATGGCTTAAGAGTTGATAAGAGATTAAAATGTTGAAATGTTAATAATGATTGGTTTTAAAATATAATATGAGGGAGATTTAGAATATTTAGCTTTAATTAAAGAGTTTAATAAGATTATGGGATTGATGTTATTATAAAATTTTCATTATAGTATTTGTTTTTAATATTTAGATCTATTGTTTAACTATGTATTTAATTATTTTGGATGTATTATTCAGTTAGAATGTACCAAGCAAAATCGGATTGGGTATTCTAAAGATTAATTTGATTAATTTAGTCGGGAGATAGAAAGGCATCATACTCTGATTAGTGATTTCAGGAAATTTCTTTTTTTTTTATAAGGAATGAGACAAAGGTACAATAAAGAATGGACAAAAGATACAAATATAATGACTCAAATTAAGATGATTAATTAAGATAGAATTAAAAGAGTGAAATATGGGGAGAAGTTAATATAGAAGATTTAGAATGGTAAATAAAATAAGTAATGATATGTAAGATGAGTATGAATACAGTTGAAGTCCATGAAGAAAGAAATACCTGGGTCCAAGTTACTTTCCAAAAGATCTTTTTTATGTTTTGTGTGTTGTGTATATATGGTTTTTTTTTGGGGGGGAGAATTAATGAAACCTTGCAGAAATATAGAATGAGAATAATGGTAACTAAGTCAGAAAGAAATAGATGAAATAATAATAATAAAATGGAATAAGAGTAAAGAGAAAGAAAGAGAAAATGGATAAGAGGTTTTTGTATGTTTATATGGAAATGGTTTAAAACAGAATTATAGTTTATCTGACTTGTTAAATTTATAATGGAAAAAGGTTTAAATATGTAATGGATAATGACGACTTGTGTGTTTTGAAAAAAATTAATAAAACTTGTTTAAAAAAAAAAAAAGACTTCAATGTCTACTAAGCAGAAAGGCTGCTCTGAAGTAAGAGCACCTGAAGGGGTTGGAGAAGAAGCTGAAGGAGATTCCAGAAGATCAATCAATCAGAATATAGCTGGAAGGGACCTTGGAGCTCTTCTAGCCCAAACTCCTGCTCAAGCAGAAGACTCTATACCAACTCTATACCAAGACTAACAGAAGCCTGCAGAAAAAGCACCCATCGGAATACTCTTATCAAGCTTGTATAAACAAACTCCTTCACATTTCAGTGCTGACTGGCCAGGACTCACTCATTGCCAGGGAAGAGAAGAGAGCTGGGTCCTCACATTGAAAACCTTTACTCAGAGGGAAATTGTATACAAGGCTGGAAGTTTTAATTCAGATTGTTTGTGTCAGAGTAGGAGAACAAGCCTCAAACTGCTGCTGCCAAGTCAATTCCTTCCTTGGTTAGATTTTTTTTTAAAAAAAATCTTGGTTGGAACTCTAACCAAGCCCCTAAAATGCTCAAAGGATTGAGGAGAATAAACTTCATCAGATACTCTACATCAGAGGTGTCAAACTCACGTCATCATGGCAGCATCACATGGCGTATTGGGACTTTTTTCCCCTTTGCTAAACTGGGCATGGGCGTAGCCAGCACATGACACATTAGCCCTGATCTACATCTTTGAAGAGGCCAATGTTTGCTTTCTAGTACTCACTAATTAGCTCCCCACCTCTCTGTCTGCAAAGGTCTCTCCCCCAATGCAAGAAAACAAAGTATGGCAAAGATAACTAGGATCACAGTAGCAGAGACTTTGCTTAAGGCTGCTTGGTTGCCCCTATCAGTAGATAGGGACAACCAGATCCAGTAGATCTTGCAGAAAATGCAAGATCTACTGAATGATGCAGCAGATTCATTGCTTTTGGATCTTTCTCATGCTAAAGATGTGCTTTCAACATCTACTGTATTTGTCCCAAAACCTTAACTGTTGCCAATTGTTCATTTTCTCACCACCCCTGGTATCATCACCATTTTCTGATATCGCTCTGTTCTTTTATCAATATTACACACAACACTAGAAACGACAAGTCCATTTTAATCATATATTGCAGCAGCTCAGAAAAGAATTTTAAAGAAAGGCTGCAATAATCCAATGTGGAATATTCTGTCATATCACTTGAATAGTAGAAGATTAAAAAGGTTTTTTTCCATGCCACAGTCAAAATTAGGTAAAGAGGCTTGGAAACTTTTCACACAAATATTAAAAAGAAGCTTACTAAGGAAAGAACAATTTCCTATTAAATGTACTTTACGGGCAGTCCCAGACATTCATCAAACCAGACACGCTTCTGAAGCTCTTTTTGAAGATTCTGCTCATTTACCCATCATAAGATCAACTAAGCTAAGTAGCATGAGAGAAGAATTCCTTCTTGATAGCAGCCCAATCAATCTAGAGTATTTCACTTTTCAGTTCCAAAATGAACAACTATGTCATGGCTCTTTGAAATGAGTCCTTATTAGAAAAAGAGGCCTAAATCATAGCCTCCATCTAATGTAGAAATTGTCAACAACAATAACAACAATCAGGAATACAGATTTATTCCAACCACCATCCCAGACAGAAAGGGGAACCAAAATACTAAGGTCTTTTGTCTCAGTACTACTACACCCTGCATCTCAAGAAAAAACTTGGTCCTTATCTTTTCACATCAAGATTGTCAGAAATCAAATTTCACACAGTCCAAAACTCATGATTAAATATCAATATTAATTTATTTCATATTTCTAATTTATTTCATCTTCTTCCAAGATTAAATTAAATTAAAATCTGCTTTATCCAAACTATATTATGAGTCTACAATGGCTTGATATGGGCATACTTTACAAATTACTTCTTTAAGCCACAAACCATGGCCTGATTCAAATGTGTGAATGCATCATTGTGTATTATTATGTTCATTATCTTCTAATGACTATGCTCTAAATGATTACTTAAGCGGAAGCAAGGTGAAAAGTTGCTGCTGTACACTAAATTGTTTGTGTATGGGTGACCAAAATCTTTTAACTTAAAAATGTATTTTTCCTGAGTTGATCCTGTTTGTACAATCACTGAATTATAAAAAATCTTCTTGTGGGCATGTAGCTTTCATTCAGAAAAGTTAAGTGTGAAAGTACAAAGCAATTATCTTTTTTTCTGAAATGATCTTGTAAGTTGGGTAACAGTCACAGATGGAGGAGTACAGACGTGTCCTCATTCTGTTATCTATAATGATGCCAGCATACAGTACAGTCACCAGACAAACAGTCTAACAATAAGGTTACATACCTTGTCCTTGGAAAATAGTATAACAGGCAATTTTTGTAATAATAGGCCTGAGATAAAATTGCTTTTGCTGCATGTTCAGAAGCAATATTGGGTAGATAATATGATTAACGGCTCACAGTTTCTTTAAGTAATTGCTGAAAATATCAAGTGATTCCTAAACACTTTGACTTTAACAGAAAATGAGCTGGGTTCTTCCAAATGAGGCTTACATTGTATAGTCACCCTACTTTATTTTAGAGATCTAAATATCTATTTTTAATTATAAGGTATTTTCCTGTAACTGTTATCTGTTTTTATCAGTAAAGAAAAATCTTTTGTGCTTATGTTGTGATGAACGATTCAAACTAACTTGGCAATTGCCTCTGGTCCTATGCTTTTTACCCCGATTTTACTTTATTTGGAAGAGTGATCCTGATCCAGCTTCAGCATTTTCTTCAGATTCTTCCAGAAAGCAAAGGTCAGAATAGGTAAATGTCTGCCCCAATCATTTTGCAGCTACATACCACCATCTGCTGGACTCTTCATTAACACCAACTCTTTGTAACAGTTCTCATAATAATTCTGGAATAAGAATCCAACCTGAGATCTGTAACTAAAGGAAACACAGATAAAATATTTGACCATTCAAAACAAGATGTTCAGACTTTAGTGAAAAGTCCTATTAAACAAACATTAGGATTTTCCTTTGATGAGACTTGATATGAGTGTAAATTCCCTCTTATAAAATATACAACTTGCAAATTTTATTTCGTTACATTTGACCAAAAGTAAAATTATAACAGATTAATATCACGGAATGATGAAAATATATTGACACTGCTTTTCCACACCCTGATATCTTGTTTATCTGATATGCCATGTATTGTATTTGTTTTCTGTTTTACTATCCCCAGTGAAAGTCTAAGTAGAATGCCTGGCAGCAGATCTAGACAAGATAACAGCACTGCAAAGGAGGATGTACTAATCGTTTTCTAAAAATAAAATACATACAGGTATGTATTTTCTGAACAGATTGCATTTGGCAAAAGGTACACAAGGCCCACAGGCTTGATATATCTCCCTGGCCACCAGTGATAGCTAAGGTATTTTTCTCATCACCTTGCCAATCCCTCATATAGGAAAATACAGTCTCCCTTCAAATCCTACATGAATGCATAATCTACAATCTCATCCTTATCTTATGATTCCAGATCTAGTTCCAGTAGTTCTAAATGTAGCCTTCCCTCACCTGGTGCATTTCAGATATATGTGGTCAATTCTCCACTAGCCATGGAGAGGTGACATTCCAACACACTTGGAATGACCCCCAGTTTGGAGGTGACTGACCTAAGGGCCACTATCTTCATATATTCTCTAGTCATCCTTACAGCATGAAAAAGTCTGTAAAGCTTTCATAATCAAAATTAGACAGGCTAAATGTGCAAAATGGTTGAAAATAGAACCACATGTTCTAACAGCCTTAGACACTGTGACAATAGAGCAATGTATCACTGCAACAGACTTATGGTTCTTTCTTTGTGGATTATTCTTCTTCCAGTACTACCTGTTTGAAACTATCTGGTTTTCAAATGACATGTGAAAACATAGAGTGGTCTATGCTGGGGCAATGATATATCTCCAAATGGATCCTATTGTCTGTCTGCCATTTGAATTCCTGTAACATACATCAGAGGCAGGCCTTGTCCAATTGTTTTCCCACACTCTTTGGTTTAAAACAATTCTTCCACAAAATGTCTAAGGAAAGGTGGATGTTCCTAACCCACAGAGTCAATCTGGGAGAATTTTAGCTAGCAAAGCTGGGAAGAAAAGGATCCTTAATACTCAATTTGTCAACATGTTTTAGGGCAAGTCTAAGCATAGCAGTTCTTGAGGCAGCCCTGATGGATTGTCTGTCTGCTCCAGCAGAGCACAGAATGTTCATTTCAGGAGAAAGTAATGAGATTCACTATAGTCTTTAAATTGGATCAAGCAGGCTTAGCAATATCTAACAAGAATCAAGTACAAAAACAACAAAATCAGTGGTGGCTTTTCTTTTCTTTTTAGGCTTCACAAAAACTGCTCTGGATAGCAATAGTGTTTCAAGGCAAAACAGACAGATCTAATATTGTTTATTTTTCTGCAAACTATACATTCCTTCTGATATGTTTATACTATTGAATGAACTGTAGAACTATCTTCATCCCTCCAGCAATCCAAGATCTGACCACTGAAATTCAATGACAAAATGGCCAAAATTTGGTTTCCTACTGCCATTTCCATACTCAGCTTCTCAAAAGGACCTGAAACATGAATAAAAATTGTTCTGCTCCTGTCTTCTCTAGTCCTGTTCAAATGTTCTAAAAGAAGTTCTCAACATGAGAATTCTCTTGGTAAGCCCCATGTCCATAACATATCATTCCATTGATATCAGAGCCCTTTAGATATCTATGCATGTAGCAATATCTATGCTATTCAGATGACTACCCTAAGAGGCTGACATCGTTTGAACGATGTCATATGTAAAGGCAATATTGGGAGTCTTCATGCAGGGAATATTCCACCTTTTCTGAGCACCTACAAGGGCCAATGACAGAACATCTATTATAACAGAGCATCAGCATTTAAATATTCAAAGATAATAAATTGTGGAACCAATAGAAGATTCTGCTAACTTATTAAATCTCTAGTTCCCAATATAAACATGTCACTAACAGATGCTTTTACCACTGATAGAAGAAATAATTACCTGATGTGTAAGAAAGTCTTTAATATAATAACCTACAAATGTTAGAATTATTCTGAAAATAACCTGTCACAACTGATATCTACTATAACGCTTTCAAAACAAATTTACAAGTTTTAAGGCAAAGTCAAATGTAACTAATTGATTGCCCAATAGCCAAATTCCAATGCTATAATTATAGGATCATATCTGCACAGTAAAATGATAACATTATTAATGAAAATCAAAACTCAACAATCCAGTTTCCAGATGGGTAAGCTCTTGGTCGCTTAAAATGGGTTTAAGATGGGCCATATAATATTTGCTGGTGGTTATTAACCAAACTTGTGTGGATAGGTGTTTATGTGCATTTATTAGCCTTGAATTTGGCCATTGTTTGTTGTTTGTTTATGTTCAGATGAGACCATTGCTTCAGTTAACAATAAACTAAGAAGCTAGCTTCCTAAATTATCTTAAGACCTGTGGCAGAATGTAATATTTACTACCAGGATTTATCAGCATGATTAGATAGATACTATCCATCTTTAAATTGAAGGATATGATTTTGCCTTAGTTATTTCTTTCAGAACTGATTGAATGTAATATTAGAAATTATATATGCTATTTTTTCTGAGTCTAGTGCTCTCTAGATATGTTGGGGCTAACAAAATTTCCAGACAGCATTTTAAATACCATGGACATTGGCAATCCTGAGTGGAAATTTTGGACATTGTAGATTTGTGAATGTGTTCTACATATGCATGAAAGTTTGAATTTAGATATCACACTAAGTTGTGGCTCTTTTAATCATTTTTAATAAGCCTCAATTAGCTAAACTAAATATCAAGATTTCCAATCTGCAATAAATCATAATAGACAATCTAGGCAAAATTGATCAAACCTGATTGTAGCTTTGCCTGCAATTATGAACCAAGGTTTAGGTAAGATACCTTACCTAAAAATGCTACAAGTAACACTCTCAGGAAAAGAAGCCATAGCAATAACATGGAAGGAAAGAACTTGATTAGTATTCAGAGTCTGCATCTAGCTATGCAAACATCATTTGATGAGATTTGGAAACAAATTTTCTAAAAGAAAAATACATTTTTCCCTAGGTTACAAGGCAAAGTAATGACATTCAAATCTGAATAACCTTCAAACAGAGTGTCTACCCTCTAGGTATCTGCTGGAACTAATAAATGCCCTATTTTAAGTAATGAGAGGAACTTCAGCTATGTAAGAAAAGAAAGGAACATGGATTGTAATAATTCAGAGAGAAATAGTGAAAGAAATCAAATACATTTCATGCAGGAAAAAAGCCAGAATGCTAAATTATGTTTTGTCAGATAATAAACCCATGTGTATGGGTATAAACATATATTTTAAGCTGAATTGAAACAGAATTACTTACCTGAATGCCAACAGATCTGTAGCATCTTGCCTGTGGAAATCACCATATAAACTCAGTAATATTTATTTTTTTACAAGTACTTCTTACTTATTTATATATGAATCTTGTACATTTTTACCACTTCATTTTACCCTATTCTGCCACCACATTATTTGTTCCCTCCTTAACCTAAATAAATTCTGTTGCTATAGTTCCTCCTAATCAGTGACAAGTAGTGGATTAAAGACTTTCATCAAATGACAAAAATAGCATTTTGTCATTGTGATGCACCCTAAGACATCACAATACAGATTCAAAGGGGGAGGAGCTTTTATCATTTATCAATTCAAGCAAAAAATCCAGATAACTGAGCAAATATCCCAAACCAAGAATGACAGAGTAACAGAGTTGGAAGGGGTTTTGGAGGTTTTCTTGTCCAACCCCCTGCTGAATCAGGAGATCTACACCATTTTAGACAAGTGGTCGTCAATCTCTTCTTTAAAACATCCAGTGATGGAGCACCCACAATTTCTGGAAGCAAGCTGTTCCCCTGATTAATTCTCACTATCAGGAAATTACCCTCGATTGACTCTCTCTTCTTTGTGACAGCCTCTTAAATATTGGAAGACTGCTATCATGTCACCTCTAGTCCTTCTTTTTCTTAGACTAGACATACCCAATTCCTGCAACCATTCTTCATATGTTTAACCACCTGTCTCCTAATCATCTCTTTTGCTGTTCACTGTACTTTTCTAGAGTCTCAACATCTTTTTTGTTTTATGGTGACCAAAACTGGATGCAGTATTCCAAGTGTAGAGTTACCAAAACAGTAAAAAGTAGTACTAACACTTCATGTGATCTTGCTACTATCCCTTTGTTAGTGTAGCCTAGGACTGCATGGACTGTTTTGGCAGCTGCAGCACACTACTAGATACTATTTAAGTGGTTATCCACTGGGCTCCTAGATCCCTCTCACAGTTAGTGCTATTGAGCAAGGTACCACCTACTGTATTCTATACCTCTCCATTTGGTTTTTTTCTTGCCTAAGTGTAAAAACTTACTTTTCTCCCAATACTTTGCAGTTGGTTTGGACTATAATACCCACATTAGGTGAACCAGATTGTGTTATAAATTAAAGTGTTCTGACTTCCTATACCCAAAATATTTTCATAAAGATACCAAAGTAAATATGGAAATACAACAACATACATAATCACTGGACCATTTCCCTGAAACTAATTCCACACAACTGAGGGAGTCTCAGTTATGGGAATAATAATTAAGGAATGTATAAGTCTACTCCACCTCCCTCCTTCCTTCTCACTTCCTGTGAAATTGGCATGATTCTGACATATTGGATTCAATAAAGCAAGAACTTGTGCTATTATATCTGAAATTTAAAGAGATTTAAATCACACAGCTCCAAATGTGATAAAACGGCCCTCATTCCCCATCCCTGTCTTAAAGCAATTAATAATTTTTCAGATATCAGCAGATTCAGGCATTTCTTCTAATAGCTACAAAAGTAGTTAAAATGTTTTATGACATAGATGTTTGAAAGTTACTTCTGACAAAAAAATATTCAGAACAAAGCAGTGAGACATCACTGAAGGAAGGAACTGATACAGTCACTTACATTTCCCTTAAGGAATCACTACCATGATTGTGTTGGCTGATTAATGCAATTATTTTATCTTGTAAAATCAGTCAATACAGCAATAACTAGAGGATGCAATATTTAAACCTGAAAGACTGACTTGTCAAAGGTCAAACTGAACAAGTGTGTGAGGAGCCTGGGGCCTTCTAGTTTTTGTTGAATTACAACTCTATTATCTCTGATCATTGGGCCCATTCGCTGTACATGATGGCAATTAAACTGTATCTTCCCACTGTTAATGAAGAAATCTCAAGTTTCAAAATGAGGAATACTAAGCAGATTAATGGGGGAGGGGTTTGGAGGGTAGAAGATGTCGGTGATGTGAATTAATCATTACATCATACTGTAAATGACACAATTACTATAATTTGTGTCTTTTGAATCAGTTTCACATGTGTGACATCATTACTTCTGTTGGATATATATAGATAAGTCATTGCATTTATATTCCACTTTCCTCTCAGAGTTCAAGGTGACACACATAGGAATTTTCCTTCATTTTATCACCACTATAAGTCTGTCAATTGAACTGAGAGGCCATCTGGCAACTTTAAAGTTGATTCTCAAATTTTATTCTCTGGTCAAACACATAATCAAAGTATTTGATTATATTTAGCCTTTTTTCACATTTGATACTAAACCTTGGCTTGTATTAATTATGAACTATAGACAAAGTCAATGTAGCTGGAATCATACATTATGCTAAGCTATACCTGAGTTTATCAACTTATAAAGGCTAGTTTCTCATAGCATGCTAAGACCAAACAAGCAAATCACATTATGGCTCACATGTGGTCTCATTATAGTTCCCTTCTTGTTCTAATCTTTATGTGGTTTGTTTAATTTTGATTTGGTGTATTGGGGTTTGTAAAACCATATTTTATGTCTAATCACTGAGGTTTGTAAAAGCATAATTTATGGCCCAGAACAATATTTGAGTGCAGTCTTTTCTGGCTTATTCAATAAGCTATGGAAATAACTTAAGCAAGGTAAATCACTAGCCAGTGAAATTACTGTGGGGTTTAGAAGTCTGAATTTTATTCTCAGTTAGAAGAAAACAAGAAATTGATTCCTTTTGTTTTAATATTATTATCGTGTAACCCAAGTAACAAGGAATGCAGAATGCTTTCAGATGCTCCAACTAGTCACAGTTGATCCTGAGGCAAGAAATGTGTAGCAAGGTCACTTTAGTGAAAGTTCAGTTAAAAACAAAATCCACCTTCCCTGCTATATGGTGCAAATTAAGGAAAAGCAACAAACATCAGCCATAAGATTCTGACCCAAGAGTTTAGTGGGTTATTAGTGACACAAGAGGTAGGTTGTTTATATAATTACTAATAATAATAATAATAATAATAATAATGATAATAATAATAATAATAATATAACCTACATTCAGAGCTCTCAGTTCATTCTGGCTGAGGCCCAGCAATCATTACACAGATATCTTAATAAAATCAAACTGAGATGGCCATTGCTCTGATTCTCATTTTAACGAATTTTTTTCCACACTACTTTAATAAAAAAAGATCCATGATATCATATTACTTTATATCACATGTTGGCACTAATTCACGCTTGCCTGTTAATTGGACAATAACATATCACTCAATAAATTATGACTGAAGGCATGTATTAGTCCTATTGCATTAAAGTGAGTGTTAGATGATGACTGGCTGGGACTTTTTTTCATACATTCAAAGCATTGTTTGAGGCTTTAATAATCCAAGCAATTAATAGGTAAGTATAAATTCATCCTAACGCAGTGCTCAGTATTATCATTAAATGCACCAAAAATTATACTTATAAATTACATAATATAATTACATAATAAGCCTGATGTTAAAGTCTCCAGATTAGTCAGAGAAAAGCTTGAAACCTCACAATAACATTGGCCCAGCAATTCTATTGCATGCATCCTCCTTATGTATATTGTCCCCAGCTCTTTTCTGCCAGTGGATATACCTGAGCTGTTGAGAACATGTGGAAATTCTGTTCAAAATGAACACTATGACAGATTACTATTAGAAAGAAAAGATGAAATGGCAAACTGGCCTGGCTGTTTTCTGCCACCCTCTCTTTTCTCAGTGGATGCTATCCATTAAAGTTTTGTCCTTTTGGGGAAGCCAAGAAAACACACTTATAGATTAGTTTTATTTTCTGTGAATGCCTGAAGAGTCTACCCAGCAGCATTCCTAAAGATAAAGTAGTCTGTGTTAGTGTTTTATTTGCTGTGTGCCAACCTTCTA
Organism: Notechis scutatus; assembly: GCF_049901735.1. Taxonomy (NCBI): domain Eukaryota; kingdom Metazoa; phylum Chordata; class Lepidosauria; order Squamata; family Elapidae; genus Notechis; species Notechis scutatus. The sequence goes on along the minus strand of NC_142011.1, from coordinate 40,808,314 downwards.
TTTGACTATTTTAATTAAAATCCATTTTAAAATAATACAATCAGATAGGACATGGAAAGGTGTGATATTGGAAGACCTTGCAATATTGGCGAAAGCTGAGATTTAAAAATGTGACTTTCCAGACGTTGCTAGCCTGCAATTTTCATAAGTAATGACCTTAAAGTAGCCATATCTTGTCATTCCAAAGTAAAGGAAAATTGATTTTTATTCCATATAAAATATTTATGCAAAGGCTCCAAAGTTCTATCTGAGAAAATCTGTAAAGAACAATTAAATCACCAAATCCTCCAATATTTTCTACTTAAAACCTGTTTTATTGCTTTATTTTTCATTTCTTTGTTTATGTTGGTCAAGGTGATATTGAAAAGACCAGAGCCATTAGTTTGAGGAAATGGTATCTGCAAAGTTCATGAAAACCAGATGTTACTTGTAGAAATGATCATTATCAGTGGCCTGGCTACAAATACTGGGAGATAGATTTGTTCTTGCCAGCATTTTGCTTAAGTATATTATGAAATAAGCAGATAACTAGTTTGTTTTGGCCATTATTTGTGTCCTAATATTGGTGCTGCATCTCAGTCAAATGATTGCCTAATTTTTTTTTGTCAGGTTGCCTATATTTTTTGTTTGCCTTTTTGTTATCAAAATACTTAAAGGGGTTATAAAGATTTTAGCATCTATGTTATAAAAATGTTGTCAGTGGTTCATAGATTTAGTTCACAATTTAGTTCATAGATTTTCAGTCTGAGTCTGATTTACACTATACCAACCTCCTATCAAAGAAATTAACTCCATACAGAAACTGAGATTTTAGGATTAGCAAGGGTTGTGGAGCCAAATGCCATATCTACATAGATGAGACCCAAATCTATTGTTTTCTATCCTCAATAGATGAAATAGCCTCAAAATTAGCTTCTGCTTGGGCCAGATTATATTCTGGATGATGTGCAATACATTGGGACTGAATCTAGACATGCTCCAGTATCTAGCGATCAAGAGAAAACTTGTCCAATGGAAAAGGAATGTTCTTGTTCTAGACTAGGACATTTTTCTCTAAAAGATCAGGTGTTCCTCACCCTATGCTGTTCTTGAGTTGTCAGAACAGTGGAATGGGAAGGGATGGGTATTTCAATTTTTGCATAATTTACCAGCCCTACCCCTTCCTCCAGAGATTTGATCTGGCTTCCAAACACTGGTTATTTCCTAGTTAGAATACTGCAATGTGCTCTATGAGACAATACCTTTGAAAGAGATTCAGAAAAAAAGCCAACAAGAGGCAGCCAGTGGCAACCTCACTACCTAAATAGACCAGGAAATCAACTCCACAAGAACATTTTTTTTGAAGCTGATTATAGTAACAGAATCCTGCAAATCCAATTGTGCCATACTTCCTCCTCCTCCTTTTAGTACAGTGAATTAGGAAGGTGTTTTCCTGAGCTATTTCCAAATGTGATCTCGTAGTTCTGGGTTTAAAAAATGCTTCAGCCTCTTTTATCTAGGTAACAATTCCTCCATCAATACTGTATGTGAGCTATAAAAGCTAGACCAGTCCAGGAAATCAAAGTTATGAAATGCTAATACTAGTTTTATTAGAAGGCTATAGAGACTGAAACCAGGGGTGGGATTCCAATTTTTTTAACAACCGGTTCTGTGGGCATCGCTTAGCTGGTGCACATGGCTTGTTGGTCATGTGACTGGGTGGGCGTGGCCAACTCAATATCACTCACATCGAGGCACACATCTCACCTGGCCTTTCATGACTGTGGGGATGCTGCAACAGTCATAAGTGTGAAAAACGGCCATAAGTCACTTTTTTCAGTGCCATTGTAACTTTGAATGGCCACTCCACACAAGCAAAGTACCAGCAAAGGAGGGGGGAAAAACTCCAGAGATGTTCCTGAGACAGGAAGTCTAGTCCTGCCAAAAATGTAATAAAGGTCAACAGAGAGGCAGTTTCTGTAAGCAACACCAGAATGTTTCCCTCCTGCCTTCCTTACAGGATTTGGCCAGTAATTTCTTCTAACAACCGGTTCTCCGAACTGTTTAGAGTGTTAACAACCGGTTCTAGCGAATAGGTGCGAACTGGTAGAATCCCACCCCTGACCGAAACTGAATATGCCCCTCTCTCGGGTTATTTTTATGAGAACTAAGGAGGGTTCTATCTGAGCCACTTTTTTCCAATTATACTCTGCCCTGGACTCAGATTTCTTTCATCTGTCTTTGTCTTGGATGCACTTCTTCCTATTTTTCAAGGTTATTCCTTCTGATCATTATACCCACTTACAGGTGAGTCTCAACAGGAGTGCATTTCATTTAATTTAGCTAAGCTTCATTGACTCCTAATAGAATTCCAAGAAAGGTTCAAGTGCATGTTCTTCTACATAATCTACAAACAGGATGGGCAAAACTTTCCAGGAGGAAAAGCTTCCAACATATGTAGTAATCTGGATCTGCATTCATTGGAGAAAGTCCTGTTATATGTGGCACAATGAAAAGAAACTTGCTTTGAATTTTATTGGAGTCAGGGTCTTTTTAGTGGTGGCATCAGCATTATAAAATTCCCTTGTCCAATCTGCTTAGTTTGCCTTTGCAAGGAATGCTTTTTTGGGGGGGAGGGGGGAAGAGAGAGAGAATTAAAAATGTTTGCTTACATTTTCCTTTTCCCCCACAAGAGATAATGTTTTTATTCTGCTCTCTGATCTTAATGGTGTTGCTATGTTTCTTGCTTTCTGCTATATTTTAATTTGTTACATTATTTGTTGTTTTAAAAGGTAAGAACAGCAGAGATGATAATTAATATTTTATTTTTCGATTAGATTGTTGCTATTTATTTGATTGCAATAAACCATTGTGGGTTAGCTTGGAGGGGGTAGTGCAGTATGTAAATAAATTAACTCCATCTGTCAATCAATCTAGTCTAATCTATCTTGTAAAGTATGAATGAATGCATCATGGGGATTTCACCATAAATCCTCATCAAAGCTAATCTACAATTCTAGACACCCTAAGGCCTTTCTTTTTGTAAATGAATTCCTCTATGTATTTTCAGCAAAAAAATATATGAAGTGATAGACCCGTGATGGCGAACCTATGGCACGTGTTCCACACGTGGCACACAAAGCCATTAGTGCCGGCATGCGAGCCACAGGCAAACTTACCTCACTGCACATGCGCGCACCTCCCAGCTGATTTTCGGTTGGTTTGAGGCCTTTTTCGGCCTCCCAAGTTTGAGGAAAGGCTCTGCATTCTGAAAAATAGGCCTGTTTCATCACTTCTTGTATTTTCAGAAATACCAGCAATGACGAAACAGGCCTATTTTTTCAGGCTGCAGAGGCTTTTCTGAAGCCTAGGAGGCCGAAAAAGGCCTCAAACAGGCCAAAAATCAGCTGGGAGGTGCAATGTAGGTAAGGGGGTGGGGATTGCATTCACATGTGCAGGGGGCATGGGGGGCACGCGCATTGCCTTCTGGGTGCTGGCACATGAGCATGTGTGCACAAGCACATGCACAATTTTTGGCACAGGAGCCCAAAAAGATTAGGCATCACTGTGATAGACAGACAGACAGACAGATAACAGAAATGAGTTGATATATTGTAGTGTAAAAAAAATAAGCATATTTTGTTGTGCTAAATATTTTGTAAGAAGAAGGTGGAGAAAAGAACCCACTTCTAAGAACCATCCAAGAAAAGACATGACAGTTCATTTGTCTAAACTATTGCTGGATCACAACTATTCTAGTAAGAGGGAAGCATGTTCCTCTGATGGCTTAATAAATGATCCATGACACTGAGAACCATTTCAAAAGCAATTTGGAATTTTGGTTAGGAGTCCAAATAAGCATAGATGGAATTGAGGTCTTAGTGGACCTAGAGAGTACCAAGTTGGAGAAGGCAGATCCAATAAGGAAGAAAGATTGTCTTTGTACTGTGCTTTTGGACTGTTCAGATACATCTGGTTGACCATTGTAAGAAGGTAAGTGCTAGACTACTAAATGTTGGGTCTGACAGAGAATGCCTTTTGTTTATTCTGTGTACTTGATATACTATCAATCTAATAGAAAAATTGTTATTTAAACCTAGGGGGGTTGTGTCCTATTACTATATTAATCAAATATCTCCCTTCAGAATTTTTCCAATGGTTCTATACTAAATACAGAAACCTTTGTACTTCAGCTTTTTTCTGATATTAAAGTCAACAGCAGTTAGAGTCTGTTTTTTAATCCCCCACCACCCAACAGTCTCGTTCCCATTTTACAGTAGCTTTTCAGAAGTATTTTTAAAGGAATCCTTAGCTTTCCACAATCATAGTAATAAGTTTAATTGTTCCCTGATTGCTTAAGACAATTTCATGCTAACTTATTTCCAATTGCATTGTGCCCCTGGGAAGAAACGCTTAGCTTTATACCTTAATAAAGCCTGTTGCATACAAATTAGCAGGGATCATTGTCGAAAAACAAAATTTGTGTATCAAGGATACAATTTTATTATTGTAAAATAAAGTCTCTTAGAAGAGAGAGCTAGCCAAACACATCATTTCTGGAACTAGCCCATTGGAACCTGTCCCATTCAGTGCTGAGAAACATTAATTAAAAGTCTTTAATTTACATTAATTTAAAATTTAAACTTCTGTTATATTTTCATATCTTTTTCATTTCAAAAATGTTTTATTCTTTATACTAGTTCTTGACTAGATCAACTGAAAGATGAGAGTACTTGTCTACAACCTGTTAATAAATTTTAGTTACTATTAAAAAAAAATCCTGTTCAAAGAGCTTTTCAAGCAAACTGGAGATTTGAAACCAATGTCCACTAAATTTTCAAGATTCCTTTTGGAATTTTGACTCCAGCATGATCCAAGTTCTGAAATTGAACTATCAGCTAGGTATCATTTTGCATGTGGATTGGTAGTAATATTGCCATGAATCCACAAGATGTAGATAGCAAAATCTAAAAGTTCTTGGGAATGTTCCCAGCTCTTCCTTTTTGAAGTAATACAACAAAACTGCCATGTTTGAGATAGATACATATATCTTTAGATACAAAGAAATGTCAGTGAATTAATATTGGTATGTAAATAACTTTAATACCAACTTCTAACAGGAACAGCCTTTAAATCAGAGATCACCAGATTTATTGGAATTATTGCATCTCTTAGGACATGCTGAGATCCTCATCATACATCTGATTCCCAGTGCAAATAAGTATAGTACTAGACAACCATTTTCCCAGGTTGAAAGTATTTTCCTCTATTGAAAATGAACTGAACAGTTTCTTCCATTTCTTTGAATTAAGGGAAAAATTGTACCCTAAAAAGAATTGAAGGGAGTTAAATTTCACCACTATAAAAGACCTTTAGGACAAGCCTCTTTTTTTGGACAAAAAGATTAGAATTTCAATCAAAAATATTGGGACAGGGGTGAGGAATATAATCATTAAAGAGGGGTGAGGAAATCATTTTTACTCCATCCTGCATTTCCTCTTTTTCTCCCTATTCTCTTTGTCTTTTTACCTCATCCTTCTCTTCCCTTCCTCTGTTTTTTTCATTTTTAATCCTTTTCCCTGTTTTTTCCTCTTACTTCACTGTTTTTAATTCTCTGTCCCCCACTCTCTATTTTTAATCTATTTCTTATCTTTCTTTATATGAGAAAAAGCACACCAAGAAAGTGTACTCCTAAGTGATTAGCCATTCACCAAGGCAATAATTTGTGATTACACCCCCACCATATTTAAATCTCCAGATCACGTTCAATTGCCTAAAAAACATTAGCGATCTCTGAATGAAAATTGGCATTCTTAGGAAGATTGCACACAAAAGGCAAAGCAAAGAGAGTCATCTAGTCTGGACATAACATTAATTGGAATGTGAAAATGTGTCCAGTATGACAAAAGAAACAGGGCTTAATACTGAGGATGGATGCCTCATAATATTTAAAGAGAAAAGACTATCCTTCACATGAGTTTTTTCTGGACATTTTTTCAGGTTGCATATTTTCTGCAATGGCAGCCTTGACAGTTGAGATATTTTGTAATATTTTGGTATCCATCGTTTATTCTTTCTGTTGTGTGTATGGAAGGGAGAACCAATTTTCTTATTCCCTTTGCCCTCTTTGTTTTGACACCTGATATATAGTACTTGTTTTTCAGGGCAACAACAATATCAAACTATCTCCCTCATTTCACCTTCATAACTAGCACAGAATCCAATGAAAGTTTGAAAGAGAAGGAGAGAAAGAGAGAGAGAGAGACGAAGGGAGACAGAGGAGATACCATGTTGGTAGTATAAATACCAGTCGTTAATTTGAAATAGCTTTATAAATTGAAAAAATAGGATAGGATAGGATAGGATAGGATAGGATAGGATAGGATAGAATAGAATAGAATAGAATAGAATAGAATAGAATAGAATAGAATAGAATAGAATAATAAGATACATAATAAAATAAAATACAGAATTTCAATTTGGGGCAAATGCATACCACATACTTTATTAGATTATTTTAAAACCACTTCCTCAAAATTAACATGAAAATAACTTGGTCTGTTACTCCTGTCAGGATTTTTAAGGCATTCTGAAAAACATGTGGATGGAAGACATATTTCTCAATACAGGCTGACTGAGATGGTTTGGAAGAAAGCAATAATGACATTCAGCTGAATGCTAATTAAATTAATGTGCATGCCTTCTTGATAGTGCAACCTAGACTTTTGAAATTTTATTTCCTACAGCAAATCACTGCTCTAACAGTACTGGGAAAAGTAGATCGATAACCTGATTAAACTATAATAGAACTTGCTAGGTATATATGTTCCTTTCTATGAGACATCCTATATAACAGGGGTCCCCAACCGCCGGTCCGCGGACCGATACCGGTCCGCGGAACAACTCTTACCGGGCCGCTGGTTGCTGGGCACCGCCATCTTTTGGTAAAGTGCTTCCGTGAGCTTTTCCGGTAGAAAGCTCACCGGAAGCACTTTTTCATCAAAAAGATGGCGGCGCAGCGCTCGGGTGAGCTTTTCCGGTAGAAAGCCATTTCTACCCAAAAGCTCACCGAGCGCTGGCGCCGCCATCTTTGACGAAAAAGTGCTTCCGGTGAGGTCACCGGAAGCACTTTTCGTCAAAAAAGATGGCGGCGCCCAGTTGATGCCGGACTGGCCGCGGCGCCCAGCTGATGCCGGTACCGGGCCGCGGCGTCAAAAAGGTTGGGGATCCCTGCTATATAACAACAGATATCCTGTATAGTCTGACCTTATTCATATTAATTAAAGTTCCACTGAGTTCATTAAAGTGTGCTGATTTGTAACAGTATACAGAAGATGATAGAAACAATAGCACTTATATACCACTTTACAGTGCTTTACAGCCCTCTCTAAGTGGTTTACAGAGTCAGCATATTGTCCCCAACACCTGGGTCCTCATTTTACCAACCTCGGAAGGATGGAAGGCTGAGTCAACCTTGAGCCAGTGAGATTCAAACTACCAAATTGCAGTAAGCCGGTAGTCAGCAGAAATAGCTTGCAGTACTGCATTCTAACCACTGTGCCACCATGGCTCTTATAACCCACTACATCTGGACAAATTGTGTTGAGAAAGGGTTCCAAATATTCTAGAATTTAAACAAAATCATCCAGGTTTCTTCCTACTGTATTTCCTCTCTTTTCCACTTAAGGTTTAGAAATTTGTTGTCCAGTTACAAAACTGTATTCCAGATTCAGGATACTGAGATCTGTCATGCAAACTGTTAAAATCTTAAGAATTATTAGATATGCTTTCTTTGCAGTGCTTCTCTTTTTCTTGCTATTTGTAATAAATTGACTAAAGAGGAATATTTACAGCACAACAAGAAAGCAGCAAGAACCAGTTATTAATGCAGAACAGGAAACATCTGTTCATTAATTCTGGGAACTAATGAGTCAATGTCTCTTGGAGATAAAGATGCTCACTGCTTCACAATTGTAATACAGCTGGAAGACAGAGAACCCTGCCAATTGTGGTAATAGTATCATCTTATATGGAAAGATAGATCCCATCAGTCATAGCTGTAACTTGTCATAATGACATTTTCTTTGGAGCTGTAGTATTCACAACTCTGTGTGCAGCTTGAGCTGAAGCTTTACTAGAAGTGGAAGCTGACATAAAATGACTACTTGAATGCTGAAAGGGATGCTTTTGTTCCTGAAATCCAAAATAGCATCTGCTTTTGTGCTAAAAATTAAAGGGTTGAATCTTTTCAATGTAGTATCATATAACTTCTGAATGGGCCTCAGGAGAGTTCCACTGTACTTTTATTTCCACTATACAGACAATGTCTACGTTACATTTTAAAGGCAGAGCTAAATAATAAGCCAAAATTGTCATATGTTGTACATTAAAGGAAGCAGAGAAATAAATCTAACATTAAGAGAGCAGATTTCTAGTCAAGTTTTCTGTCATTCTCACTTCCATCTCCGTGTATATCTCAAATCTAATCCAGTTAGTCCCTAACTCTGTGAAGCATTTTGTAAGTAGAACAAAACCAACAATATAATAAGATCATTTGATGCAGCTCATAATCATATATACTTATAAAGCAAAAATCCATTTTTGTTCAGCTATTTGTAGATGGCTACAACTCTCCACTCCCACAAACACACAAAAGGAATATACAAAAACAAAAAAACAGCAAATAAACTGCCATAAATAAAAGCTAACCATTAATAGATTAAGAACTACAAAACAACAAGTTATGGATGCCATCTATATACTTTTCACCCTTGAGTATCCTTTACTAGTCAGTGTTATGACTGAGCAACACAATGCTCACTAACGGATGTCATTTTTTATTTTATTTTCAGATCTCTAAAGTCAGGTACCTGAATTTTTCCATTTTGTGTATAAGTGATGCAATAATACTTGTTACCCACTTGAGAGAATATACCATATCAAATATATATTTTAATGTGTAAAGCATATTTGTCAACATGGAGTGGGGTATGCAGTATACTACCAGGGATACAGATCTTGTCTGGATATGGCAAAAAAAAAAAAATCACGGTGGAAGTTGCAATCATATGTCAAGTTCCACCTGTTTTTATATGCATCACACATAAAATGCATTTAAAAATAGGTAGAGCTTTGATTGTTACTATCATGGCCGCATTTTGACTTTTTTTGACTATATCCTACAGACATCCCTGGATCCTACAAAGTCAACTCAGGCTAGCATCCTTTAAAACTGGGGGAAGGATATAGTTTGGGGAAATTGATGGAAAACATTTCTCTGTATTCATATATTTATTATCCAAAGTCTCTGTGATTTGTTGGAGGCTCTCAGAAGGAATACTTAGAAAAGGCAGCACTTTGAATATACTAATGGTATTTCTGGCTCAGATTTTTCCTTAGAACAGATGGAACACTTTTTGGACAGTTGAAATAAGACTTGTTAATTTGAGATACTGACATTTGTGCTGCAAATATGTGAAATCTCTTCAGACTTTCTTGTGCATAAACAGAAAGAAAGAAGAACTGCATGAGGCACAAAGTATCACAGCAAGCAGGATAATTTGATATATGTCCAAGGACACTGGGTGCTAGTGTTACTGAAAGGATTTACCAGCTCAAATACATTTGTATCTTTGTTATACACATGTATACACACAGAGACATGCACACAAATAAATTCCATTGGCAACTAAAATATGTAATATTTTAGTCTGAAATTGAAATTCTAAATGTCTGCTAATAGATAACCCCTTGGTTTATCAGAATTTTTCAGTTATTACATGGATCTTTAATATTTAAAGACAAAAGACTTATCAGCTTTTAAATGATAGTGGTTAAATAAAGATGGAATAACACATTTCTTTTTGGATAAACATAATTATTGTTGATTGTCTCTACTGGTAGCAACCTCAATGATTTACTCATTACCCAACAAGAATATTTTTGTTTGAGTGAACATTGAATCGTGCAACAACTGGGGACTTTGCATCCAGACTAATATGCAAGGATTTTTCCTGGAGATTTTCCAAGTTCATGCAGGAAGGTTCTAAAGTCACAGTCTCAAGTATTCTGAAGGTGGAGCTAATTTCTGGCCTAGCAGCTTTTCAGTGGACAATCCTTGAACAGAGTTCTTAAAATCAGCATAATCATTTCACTTCCTGTCCTCCCTCCCATACTTTAGATTTTGATACCATTGTATTCTTTTTTTAAGCCCTGGGTACTGCAAGGTTGGCAACAATGGGACAAGTATATTTCTTTCATTGCTGCTTGTGATTTACATGTAAACACATTGGTTTGTATGGAAAATAGTAGAAGTAAATGAACTTCAGGTGTGAGCCATCAGATCTTTTACATTTAAAAAAAAGGATATTTTGAGTTCATTGCACTACACAGAGTTCAGAAAATTGTGGGATCTTTCATACAAGCTCATGGCTTCAATGCCTTATAAAATTGTTAGAGAAAATACATTTTTATTTAGTGCACAAAGCAACTAATTTTTTGTTTTGTTTGACTGTTACTTTTTATTGAATGTCTCTTTGCGATCATAATTATTTAAATTATTTTAGTCTAACTAAAAAAATAAATTTAAGTTTTTTCATTCTAATTCACCCCCTTTGCTGCTGAAGTAGACATCCAAGCAAGCCATACAACATTTGCAAATAGAATCCATAGAGGGCTATTGCTATTGCTATTGCTATTTAACTTGTATGTAATAACTTGACTGTGCAAAAGAAGGTTATTATTTCCATAGCTACAGATGACACAGCTCTGTGATGTAGTACAAGGTTTTGGACACATGGTGGAGATACATATTCACATAAACAATTCTACAATCTCCTTTTTTTTAAAAGAAGGTCTGTAGCTTGTAACAATCCTAAAACATGATTGGAACTAGCATAACAATCAAATAGTTCACATAAATATTTGTATTGACATTTCTTTGGCAGTTACTAATTGTTATGTTTAAAGGTGAGGGTACAGGTGGGAAATCTCGACTTATTCTTGAGGGGGGGAAAACCTTTTTTTGCCATATCTAATTATTTGTTAGAAAAGCATCAGTACAAAGCTTTGAAACACTCGATATTCATGAGAATTACTATTTCTTTCATCATTTGGTCCAAGAAATGAAGCTTTCTGGGGATAAAGCACATTAAGCAAAGGTGCCATTCATAACCCATCCCATAAAGGCTTGGTTTCATATTCCAGTAAAACTTCCTGGTTAGGATCTTTTCTAGGTGTCAAAAAGAATAGATATCAAACGCAAGACTATTACTGAATCATAGAAACATAATTGCCAACTAATGCTTCTGAAGGAGGCCCACTGAAATGTTCTCTCTCATTCTTTCTCTCTCATACATGCTCAAACAAATCCCATCATTGGTGTGATAGATTTTACAATATAGATGATCTTCAGTATCCAAGCTGAAGCATTAAATTGGCAGTTTAGAGGTGCCTGCTTCCACTCCTCAATCAAGTTTAGAATTTATCAGATGAACTTGGATAGGTCAGTACCTCTGTATCCCCCCACATTGTGGTATATTAAGTGATCCATACATGTTGGCTTGGCATTCATGGAACAAAGGCAAAATTGTAACATTATTCTTTCATGTTTATTAGATATTTTATCAATTATATACAACATCTTAAAAACTAATTCATATCAGCTGGCATTCATTTTTAACAAAATTAGCTGAGGTAGGAACAAGTTACCAATGTCTAGAATAAGCCAGTACAGCTAAAAGACTTTGTAATGAAGAGGTAAAAAATCTTATTTGTAAGTGTTTCTCCAGTGTAATTCTTACTTGACAATGAGGAGGCGTGATCATGGAAACACCCAAAAAATACATGAGTCACAGATTATTATCAATGGTCAGCTTGAGCAACATTAGATAAATGTGTCTAGCAACAGGCAAACATTCAATAAATATAGAGTAAAGGAAGTTCAAAAACTTCCCAACAACTCTTCAGTTTTTGTTGGATATTGACAGTCTTTACCTCATGAGCTTCTCTTACTGAAATCCCATTGGTACAACCAGTGATAGGTTAGATTTTAAACACTAAGCATTGGGATTTATTTTTAGATGGTATATTTCACAGCCTTCCTGCCTACTTTGCTCATTAGTGCCCTGAATTTCTGTTATCTTATCTAATAACCTTTTTGGAAGGAGTGGGAAATAACCCTATTTGTAATAAATAGGAAAAACAACTTGTCAGTGAGTCAAGGGAGGAAATGGTGATGGGAGTAAAGAATTAAACTCCTCCCTACATGCCTCTACTTCAATTTATGACTTCCTTATTTAAGAAAAAAAGCCTCAATATGTTTAAAATATGCAGTGCTGCCAGAAGAGTTCTCATGGCACAGAGCTTGAATGCTTTACATTGTTGATGACAGTTGCTGAAAATGTATCAAATCCATGTCATGCTTTATTTTATTTTTTTATTTAATATTTTATTGTACTTTTTTTTTACAAATCTCATGTCATGTTTTAACTGGCCATGATTATTTAGGAATCCACTTGTACTCAAAACAATGTATCATTTTAAAAAAGATGGGTGCAAAAACTTCTTATATTATAAAATTAAAGCATAGAAATCACAAGTTTAATTTAAATAGGAATCCCCATTACTTCTGATGGGAAAGATTTGTTTGTTTGCCTCTTGAGCTGTCTATTAACAGGTCCAAAAGTTGATGGGCAGCTTCAAGTCCCCTGTTTTTGTTTATTATATTTATTAAACAATAAATTGGACTTGGTCTGGTCAATCCTTCATACAAAGGACTGTCTTTCATAACAAAAGATCAAAGCCCCCTACCTCCTATTTCTTCTTCATTCTTCATTTTTTCATTCACTTCAAAGATTATTGTTCTGTTTTGGGCTAAACGTGACTGCAGAGTTGAGTTACTAGTAGTTTACTTCAAGCTGCAAACAGTTAAGGATAGCCAACCAAATTAGTAACATGTGCAAACATACACACCAGCAATACTTACAACAGGAAAGCAAAGTTTTATCTGAATAATCTTAATCCAAAATCAAATCAGCCAACAAAAAAATTGTCCAGAAACAACCTAAGGCTTATATCAGTAAAGAATAAGCACAAATCATGCCTACCGTCTCTGTCCTATTGTTTCTTTTTATTTTTCTTATAAGTATCTATCTCATGTATTCAAAACTACGTTTATTCTTATACCTGTATCTTGTAAGCGATTGACAAATCAAATAAATACCACATACTAAATGTGTGATCAAAAAGACCAGGTTCAGGAAGGGCACAGGAATAATGTCCCTGAGAATAATGCAGGTGAGATTGGAGTGGTTGAAGAACCAGCCATGGGAAGTTGCTCTCACATAGTCTGGGTATGGCTCTATTAAGGTCATCACCATTTTTGTTTCTCAAAGAGCCTAGCAAGTTTTCAATGCAATCTTGGGCTCAGTTATCATCCTATACCTGCTCTGGATTATTGCTAGTGAAGTCAATTTCAGGTTGCTGTTTGCTCCTCAGATCTTGAGGCTGACATTCTACCAATACAATTTCCTACTCTTCTGAGTGCTCTGATTTAGGGTGGGTAAGTAGGTAGATGGATAGATATCACATACATACACACATACACACTAAGTACATAACTAATTTCAGCTTAAAGTTGGAAAAGCAAGATGAATGCAATCAAAAGAAAAAATAAAGTTATTGATTAACATGACAGGAAGACAACTCAACCCAATTACTTACTTTATGAGATGAAGGAAAAACGGTATAAGAAGTTATATAAGGAATTCCAGATCAGTGATTGATAGCTGACTCAAACTGATGTAAAGAGGAAAAGTTGAGAAGCAATTTGGAGGAAGAAGGAGGAAGGGAGAGAGGCAAAATCACTCATACAAGGGAGCATAGAGAAAAGCAAGGTGAACCCATGAAAGCAATAATAAACAGCCAGCAACACGAGACATAGACATATCAAATTGAAGCGAGTGCTTTATGGATGGCAAACAAGGGAGAAAGGTTTGGTTCATTCAATAGTGCAATGCTTTTTTAAATTCCTATGATAATAGATTGTATATTGTTTCTAACAATGTAAATACAGCTTTGTGTGTATGTGCGTGGCTATTTGAGAACAAATGTTGAAAGTATATAGAAAGTTCATTGTATGTGCAAGCACACAATTAAATTCCAGCTCATGTTTGTAAAAGGTGTGTACGTATATATACATATATACATCCACATGTATTGTTATTGTTCCATATTTTTAAGTGCCAACCAAACTAGGAAGATTTTAATAATAATGGTATATTCTTCTAAAATATCTGCATGAATTTTTTTTAAAAAAATCACATTTAAAGCAAATGCTAAATGTTCTGTTTAGGTAAACATGTTGTGTAGCAAATACTTCCTTGAACTGAATGCAATAAAATTTTAGAAACAGACCCTGTTCAAAGGGTCTCTGGTAATCTCCCAACTAAATGAGGCCAGTACCTGCTTAGCTCCAAAAAAAGGTTACCATATTTATCCATAACCTTTTGTAATCCAATGTATATGTATAAGAGCTATTGTTCTCTTTATTCTGTCAGCACTTCAACTTTTTTCTACTCCCTCTGGAAAAAATAAAAATTGCTATTTTTCCCTTTCTGCTGCTTGCCTGTTATTATCTTTTAATTAACTTAGTATATATGAGATAGTGTGCCTTCTGTTAGCCTATTGCAAATAATAGACTATTTAGATCAGGGTGTCATCATGATGGCGTCACGTGACATATTGAAACTTTTCCCCTTCACTAAACCAGGTGTGGGTGTGGCCAGCACATGACACATCCAGCCCACAGACAGCAAGTTTGACAGCCCTGATTTAGATGGTTGCAATAATAATATTACTCGAAGCACAAATGACCAAGCGCAAATTATCATATTTCAGACATACTATGTAAAGATCAAATTCTCTGGAGAAGGCTCTGATGTTTTGAAAGGTGGAAGAAAAGAGAAGACAACCAGAAGCAATGTGGATTGGCTCAGTTGCAATGGCAATGGATGTACTCTTGGAAGATCTGAGGGATCAGACTAAGGAGAGGTCATCCATGTGAAAAATCTGTCTATGTAGTTGCTAAGAGTCAACTTGATGGAACATAATAATACGTTATTCATATTCAGTGGCATCACATTAAAATACAAATACAAGACAAAGCATTACACAGGGCAAAATATAATAAAAGTCAAAGCTAGATGAAAATACAATTCAGATTGCTGTATCACCCCTACAATTTACCCAACCAGATCCATATATGCAACTTTTACTTATACTTTTTATTCAGATAGAAGGTGATATTGTTTGTAATAATTGGATTCTGACCAACCAAAAAATATGCTGTTCTAATGCAGGGATCCCAATAGGCTGTTCATGATCTCCCTTTACTGTACAATTGGCTTTCATATAGTGTGTTATGTCCTTAATCTCTGGATTGCCTGAAATACATATACATTAATGATAGGGAACTTGATTAAACTTTCCATATTTAATTGTAATATTTACAACAACTGCTAAAATCTCATTCAGATGACTACCCTCCTGAGATATTTGGACCTTCTTGTATTTTGATGTTTTTCAGTTTGAAAGTGAATTTATAATGGCTCATCCATTTCCACATCTCAGTCTTACTGAGAATAGCTAGATTTCTTTGAGCTTCTAAGATTCTTTATGCAGAAGTCTTTTCACTTGTTGTCCAAAGAGAGTTGAGCAAGAGACAAGGAGGCCACAACTCCTAAAAATAATATGTAACTTATACAATCCATGAGACCTCTAACTGAAATTTAGTCTGTTCTATCAGATACAATTTTGGGTATCTATTAGTTTCCACAGAATCAATTGTCCAATAATAATACTATTCCATAATTTTCTAAGTGTATATATATTGCAATGCATGTTGAGTGCCTTAGGCATACTGTATGTATTCAAGATCCTTCATGAGTTCTGGTAGGGCATTGAACTGTAGATGAAATAGCAAAAATGCAAATATGCACCGGTCATAAACATTACTTGTCATGGCTCCGCTGACCCCAGAATGCACTCTGAAGCAGGTATTTGTGTAAAGGGCTTTGATCAGTGCAAGTATTAAGAATACACAAATGAAGGCAAATAGAATTAAGCATACAAATAGTCAATTTCTAACATACTATTCTCTGGTTAACTACTTCAAAATACCACACTATGATTTATAAAGGCAGAAAACAATTGGTTTCCTTTGCCGACATTTTTAGTAATTAGTTGATTCAAAAGAAAACAATTATCAATAATAGATTATGACTATCTAAATCCAGATTGCTTCTGTTAAATTTCATGTTTCACTTGCCCAGATCTCAACTTTGTTGAAGAGAAATTTGACCTGTATTTTAGCCATGATACGTAATAGGCTAACAAGCCTATAATTATTAGGATTCCTACTTTCCCTTTTTATATACAAGAACTACAGTTGCCATCTTCCCCTTAACTGGGTTATAACAGGGATTGTTTATATGTGTAAATAACGCCACCAAGAGAGGGAGAACATCAGTCAGAGTATCTTTTAAATAGCTTAAACAGTAGAAAATCATCCATCACAAGAGGCTTTATTGTTCTTTGGACTCTATAATAAATTAAACCTTACTGTGTTTCTCACAAAATAAGTCTGGGCCTTATATTTTTTTTTGACCCCCGAAAAAACAGCTAGGCCGTCTTTTTCGGGGTGACTTAATTCCCCCCCTTGCATCCTCGGGCAGGCAGGCGGGCGGGCGGCAAAGGCTTGGATGTTGACCTTGGCGTTGGTGGGGCACTTCGTATTGGGAGACCTTCCACCATTGTTGCTTTCCTTTCTCCCCATGCCACGGTGGCATTTGGAGCATCGCCGCGGTGTTTGGCACAGCCACGCGGGGCCGGCCAGGGCTCCTCCCTGCAACCGGAACCCAGTGGAGACACTCGGCTGTGGACAGGGAGGCGAGGCCCAGCGCAGCTGACAGGTGGGCCCTCCTGCCTGGCAGCGGAGCTCTGGCCAAGGCAGCAATAGCGCCCACCCGTCCGTGGACAGGGAGGCGAGGCAACGGCAGCGCTGCTTCCCTGGCCAGCAGGTCTGGCGGAGAGACCCTGAAGCCGCCCGTCCTTTCCACCCCTCACCCAGCCCATCCCTGTCCCCATGCATCTCCAAACACGCCGGCAGCTCCAAATGCTGCAGTGGCACGGGCATTGGGCAGAGGCGCTCACTCAGTGGGACTCAGCTCGGAGGAGGACGTGGCGCGGGCCGTCGCCTCGCCTCCCTGTCCATGGATGGGTGGGTGCTATCACTGCTTCAGGTGGCCTCTCCCGGTGGCCCCTTCGGGGTCGGGCTGGAGGGACTTGGGAAGCCAAGCTCAGCCCAGCTCTTTCGCTTGGCAGGCAGGCGCGCACCCGCGGCTCGCTTTCCCAGCTCTGCCCAGCCCGCCCGGCTCCAGAGCGGCCCTAGCAGGATGAGCCCTCCGTCGGGGAGGCACTCGCTGCCTTGGCCAGAGCTCCGCCGCCAGGCAGGAGGGCCTGCTTGTCAGCTGCGCTGGGCGCCCCAGGCGAAGCTCTTCGCCCTCTGCCTGATGCCAGACAGGGATGGCGGCTTCTCCCAGGGTGGGCCAATCCTGCGCTGCAGCCCCAAGAGATTCGCCTCCCCATGTGGGGTTGGGCTGCCCTCTTGGGCAGGGGAGGCTTTGTCATAGTAGAGCGTCGTTTTTAAAAGAATAGGCTTTGCGTTCGAACGATGCCCGGGAAGGCGGCGACAGGAGCGCCTGAAGCCGAGTGTCTCTGCCGGGCTCCGGTTGCAGGGAGGAGCCCTGGCCAGCCCCGCTTGACTGCGCCAAACACCGCATGGCTGCACCAAATGCCGCAGCGTTGCTCCAAATGCCGCGGCAGCATGGGGAGAAGGGAAAGCAACGGTGGCAGGTCTCCCAATATGAAGTGCCCCATCAACACCGAGGTCAACGCAGGCAGCACCATATCTGGGTGTGCAGCAAAGTACTTGGTGACAGTAGGGAGGTTGGTGGTGAGGCATGGCGCTCCTAACAGCAAGCCCCCCGCCATTTCCCCCCATTTTGCATGTTGAATATAGGCCTTAATTTGTGGGGAGGGGCTTAAATTTCATTTTATGCCTATAAAACATGCTGGGACTTCCTATTGGGGGAGGCCGTATTGTTGGAGAAATACGGTAGTTTCTAAAACGTGTTGCTGGTGATATATACTTCCTAATGAATCACTATTTAGTAACTGTTCCTCAACAGATTTGGAGTAAACAAATTGTGATAATAATTTTCCCAATCCACAGGTGATCTTCCAAATAGTTATGTGAGAATTGTTACATTGCCCAACTGAATGTGTTTATTTATTGGGGATTGTATCATTGGATATTCTCTACGTAATAATACACACCTCTCAGACTATTCTTTTTTCATTGTCAAACAGTACATAATAAATATTTATTCCCAAAATAGGCTAACCGTACCAATAAGACATTTCGTACTTAGTTAGGATGTTTCTTCTCCCTTATGAGATGTGGATAAAGATGCAATAAACAGAGGAATTGCCTGTCATTTAGGAATCATAGTGAGAGGTTGCTGAATTAGAGTATCTCAGGACACACCTTGAAAGATTTCATATGAGTTTAGTTGCCTTCAGAGAATTTGTTGGACTGTTAGAGTGTACCTACACTGTGTACAATTTATGCATCCATGATTGATTGCAAATATTGTAAACTGTCAATAAGATTTCATTGAGCTTCTTTCAAATGAAATAAAAACTGGAGTAATTGCAGTGTATGCACTTCTCACTATTTAAGGAACTCTGCTGCTTTAACAATTACTATTGTGCATCCCTTTTAATTGCATTGAAAAACCAATTTTTGGTAGAGATGCTACATTTTCTATCACAGAGCAGAAATTATTAATACACTGTCCTGTTTTGCCCCCTTGGTAGATTATTACAAGAATATACATTAATATCCTCCTAACCATACAAACTGAAATCTGCTGAGAATTCTGGCTAATTTTTCTTTCTTTCCTTTGTTCTTTACATGAGCACTATATAGATTGGTGACCTTGTCAGGTTCTTTTTATTTTTACTATTGTTAATGTTCTGGGGTCATAATTTAAAAGCTGTCTGCTTGGCAAATAACTACAAGATTGTATTTTCCTGACATTTGAGAAGAAAGGTAGATTGTTCAAACCACAATCAGTTTGTCAGCCTGACGGCATTATTATCACAAATGCTTTTGAAACTGATAGGCTTGAGAATTTCATTTACTAAAAAGAAACAGTGCATGTGTCCCACTTCAGGAAGAAAGGAATCAGCAACAATAATTGCAATGTAATTTACTCCTATACAGATACTTACACCATGAAAGGAGGGCCAGTCCAGAAATTAGATTTCTCTCCAGTAAACATACCAAAAATTATGCTACATATATGACCATCTATGATTTAAGTGTTTACTTCAGATTTTCTGGATCTGACATTGAACCCTTCACATTTTAAAACATGCACCTTAAAGAGTATCTTCCACATTGTAACATAATGACAATCATTGTGTTTTTAAATTATAAAACTCATGTCAAATGCAAATGCATGTCTTTTAAAGTATGCTTTCAGGTAAGACAAATTTACTGATTAAATAATTGAACTGAATGATTCCAAGAAATTGAACACCTACAGGCTTCTAATTTCATCTACACAACCACTTTTCAAGTCTATCATCAGAAAGGTGTAATTGCAAAGGATGAAACTTTGAAAAGAGCGAGTTTGAAATATGCCCTATTAAATTATTGGTAAGATCATTTAAATGGTAAATAATATGCTCACTCTGTAGCAAGTTGCACATGTTAATTTAGTGGCTCATCCAATGAGTTAGTCATGTGCTTTGAAAGTGCTATTTATATCGGGTATAAAACTAGTAACACTTTAAACTTGATTTTTATGTTATGTGTCTATGTTGAAGCTTTGCACAGTTCAGTTGTTCACTACAATTCCACTTCAAAAATTAAGAAAAGGTTGAGGGAGAATGGCATAAAATTTGAAGTAGCCCATCAACCATTAGCATGTGGATACCAAACAGAATAGAGAGGTTATCTGCTGACAGTCCTCATGTAGTGAAATTTATTTCAGTATAAATTGCATTAAATATGTATATTTATTCATTTATTCATTCATTCAATTTCTATAGCACCCCATCTGTCAACAACTCAGTTAAAAACTACATTATAATCAAAAATACTAAAACCATTTTAAAACAAAAACATCCAAAATAAATATACACAGCAGCCAAGATATTTGCCCATTTAGCAATACAATCAGGAAATGGGACACTTAACATATTCAGCAACCAAGCTCAGGAATATAGCCAGGTTTTTAGATCCTTACAAAAGGTTAATAGAGATGGGACAGTCTAATATCTAAGGGAAGGATGTTCCCTAGAGCAGGGGCCACTGAGGAAAAAGCCATGCTTCTGTTTCCTAGCAGCCAGTACTCTTTGGCTGATTTACATAATTCAGAGACTATTTCCACATATTTTAAATATTTATACATATTTACACCAATTGTATGCAAGGCAATGTTAATTTTGTTCCCTTTATGGATATTGTATTTTCTATTTTGTGATGGTATTCTTGTTGTTCTTTGCATTATTTTCCCCATATTGTAGGATCCACGGTTTAGCATCTCATCCACCACTTTGTCCGGTCTGCAGCATCTCACATGTTTGCATTTCAAGTGTTGTGTTATGTTTGATGCATAATGATGTGTGAGATTGAAATCTCGGATGACTTGTCACAGAGTCTCATCCAGACTTTAGACTGGCAATAGTGGAATTATTTTGTGATATTTTATTTCTACATATGTTTATATAGGATTTAAGTTCCTGTTTGGATATAACCCAAATATATAAATACAAAACAAACTTCTTCATTTGGAAAAATGAAAGTTCAGTAGAAATGCACATTTATGCAGACATTGACATTTCCAGGTCAGATTGGGGGGGAAATGATGCTATGAAATTTGAACCATCACTAGCACCCCAAGAACAAAGTGTCCAACATAGAATAAAACAGCTTCTTACACATGATGACTATAACTGTTGGGTATAAAAAATGATGCACTATCCAGAGAATATTTCCTCTAGACACATTTTTAATCCATGATTAAGGTGCCTTCAAATTGTTTTTAGCTTGAATCAAACCACTATCTTTATAGAAATTAAGGATCTCTCAATTTGATTAATAATGTAATTAAAGCTTAAATTCATTGTCATGCCCCCGTAGGAGTCTGAATCCGGGGAGGAAGACGAACAGCTGACAGGGAGCAGAAGAGAGGCTCCATTGGCTGTGGAGGAAACTGGGGAAGGGCAAAGTAAGGCTGGGCAGAGCAGGGAAGAGGTAAAACAAGGAAGAGGGGGTTCAGAGAAAGACCAAGGCCCACCCCCTCTTCATCCTAGGGCACACAGGGAAGAACAGAGAGCAATGTGGATTGTGTGGCTTACGCGGGAGGAAAGGACCCCGATTCCCTTCACAAGGCACATCTCAAAAGGAAGTTTAAAGGAGAGGCAGTTTGGGAGGGGCGTTTGTCAGAAACAAGCATGTTGGTTCCTGTTATGGGTTCCTGGCATCCTCCCAACTGGTTTAATTTACTGCCGTGTTACTTCACTTCTGGAATTCCTTATCTTGCCCTGCCAGATTTATTACGTTATCTTATCTTGCTGAATTCATAGTTCAAAGTTTCCTGTTTATAATGTTTTGGACTAGAATATCTGTAGTCAAAGACTGATGCAGGTTCCTGGGAAAGTTTTTCTCCAGATCGGAAGGTAACCGGAACATTGGGGGCAAAGTTGGAGCTAATAAAGAAACCCCTACTTATTATTCTGGCTGTGTTGCCTTTGTGCCATGCCCCGGGTCATCACATTCACTCCAATGACATATTTGCTTTTGAACTTGTTTTCATTGCTTGAAAGAAATTAAGTCAATGGGACATTTAAGAAATACATTGCTAACAATCATGAAATCACATATTCATATGAAACAAGTTTAAGAAAATTATTGTTTTATTTTTATAATTTGGATAACAGCAATGAGCTCAGAATATGAAGTCATGCTTCTATACATTCTGGAAAATTTCTAATTTCAACATTCATTTGCTGTGTGTGGGTGAAGGATTACATGTTGTGTAAATCTCCAACATTTCTATCTAAATCTCCAACCTTTCTATCTCAGCTACAGAGGCAGTAATATTCTTCATAGCATTCTGCAAACACGTTTGTTTTTTCAGAAGCCATAACAAAAATTAAGTCAGGTTGCACACGTTTTCTACAGCCCATAGCCAGACATTAATATTTTGAATATTTCTAGCTAATCAAATAAATGGCAACAACAAACTATTTCTGAAAAACCTTTCCAAGAAAATTGGAGGGACTTCTCCAGGGAGTCTCCAGGAATTGGACAGGGATGAACAGAAGAAGAAAAAAAACATAAACATTGGTCTTGAAGAATTTTATCTCCACCCATAATTCAATATTTCAGAGGGCAGGAGAAAAACATACAAATGTCTGAAATATGAACAGTATATGTTGTCTAACAAGATATACCAGTCATAGTGTTATGCAAGGGCTTGAGTATCACAAACTACAAAGCTCCTGACAGCTACAGGTATGCCTGAAAAAGACCTCACTTCAACTATCCTTCTGTAGTCTTAACAAACCATAATGTTATAGATAAATCAGGGATCACATGGGAGTCAAACTCGCGTCTCATTGCCATTACATGACGTTTCACGTTTTCCCTTCACGGACCTGGTGAGTATGGCCTGCGCATAACGAATGTGGCCGCGGCCCACCAGTTTGACACACCTGAGGTATCAGGACACAAATACTTAAGGGTGGAGTTTGTGACATGATATCACTATGACATCACTGGTTTCATTCTGATTCAATTACCAGATCTTTCAACAGGTATGAAACCCTTAAAAAATGATATTGGCTACAATTCCATCTACACAGGATTAAGATGATTTACCATTCAAGCCAACTTGAAAAGGAATTGCATCTGTGCAACAGAGGGGCATAGATTCTATATAGGTCAAAGGGAAGCCCATAGGCGCAGATTCCCGTTTATCATTTTGAATTAAGGAGGAATACACAGAAATTGATGCCCATGCACCATGGATAACTGGTACTTTGGAGGTCACTGGAAAGACACCCGTTTTTGGGGGGGAGTTTTCATGCTTTATTTATTTATTTATTTTTGTCAAGCAATTATAACAGGTATAAGTATAAACATAGTTATGAATACATGAGATCGATCCATATAAGAAAAATAAAAAAGAAACAATAGGACAGGGACAGTAGGCACGTTGGTGCCCTTATGCACACCCCCTACAGACCTCTTAGGAAAGGGGTGAGGTCAATAGTAGACAGTCTAAGGTTAAAGTTTTTGGGGTTGGGGGAAGAAACCAGAGAGTCAGGTAGAGTATTCCAGACATTGACCACTTTGTTTTGCTGAAGTCGTATTTTCTGCAGTCGAGTTTGGTTAGGTTAACCTTGAGTTTGTATCTATTGTGTGCTCTTGTATTGTTATGGTTGAAGCTGAAGTATTCATTGACAGGTAGGATATTGCAATGTATAATTTTATATACTATACTTAGATCGGACCGAAGGCGGCGTAGTTCTAGGTTTTCTAGGTCTAGAATTTCAAGTCTGGTGGCATAAGGTATTCTGCAACGAGTAGAGGAGTGGAGAACTCTTCTTGTGAAATATTTCTGGACTTTCTCATATCAGATACATAATGCCGGCTCCAGACTGATGAGCTATATTCAAGTATTGGTCTAGCAAATGTTTTGTATGCTCTAGTTAGTAGTGTGATATTACCAGAGAAGAAGCTACGTAGGATTAGATTAACAACTTTTAATGCCTTTTTGGCTATGTACTTACAGTGGGCTGTAGTACTTAGATTAGAGATGAGTACTCCAAGGTCCTTGACAGAGGACAGCTTTATGACAACGAACCATCAAAACAAGCGCACTGAAGGGGGGAGTAAGCCCTGCCTGTATAGGACATGAACTACATGTACTGATACATACACACATATCCAACATTATATTTTTTAAATCCACGTTTAAAAAACTTGCTCAAAAATAAACCCGAACTTTTATTAGAAGACCCGGCTTACAAGCAGGCACCCACCAAGAAACCCAGAAGTCTCAACAAAAGGAGCAAAAGTTGCAATAGTCTAAACAGCGCGATATCATCCCGCTTCACCGGCATACACCTCGACGGCAAAATTTCAAGAAACTAAAGAAAACGTCTGACCGAACGTCTGCAAACAGCCTAAAAACGCTGAGCGAAAACCTTTCTCCGGAAGTGACGTCTCAATCAGAACTCCGCTCTATCTACTTCAACCACAGCGAACAAAAGGGTTTTTTTTTTTCCAAGCCCGTTCGGAGACCGACATACACACCCTCCTCAACAAACCACCGGTCTCGGCTTCTGATTGGCTAGAAAAAACGTTGAAGGGACTGACTATTTTATCGTCCCCGCCCCTACATTTGCCGATTGGCCAAGTGCCTGGGCTTCGCTGGACACCGGTTGGTGATGGGAGACGTCAATCTTGGAGCGCTCCAGAAGGCTGGATGGAGAGTGGGGCCGAGTGGGGACTTTGGCTTTGGCTGCGACGAAGGCGGTGGCGGCGAGGACGGCGGCTGCGGGCGTTTGGCCGAGCTCCTGGTAGGTCGGCGCCAGATCGGACTTGCTTCTGGCGGCTTCGGGCCTTTGGCGGGGAAATGGCGCGCCGGAGCATCCCCGCGCGCGCCTGTGCCTTTGGGAACCGGCAAGGGGGAGGGAGGAGAGGCGGGAGCCACCTGGAGGCCCGTTGGCGTGAGGGCCCCTCTGCCCGAGAGAGCCGCGGGATACGAGGGAGGGAAAGCCGACGCGCTTCAGACCCGAGAGGACCGCGGGCAATTGTCGCGGTAGCCACCGTCGCAGCTCTGAGAGCTGGAGTTTTGTCAGGGGGGCTGATGGGGTTAATGGGGTGAAGGCGATGGGGCTCGAGGCCCTGGGCGGGTAGAGAGAAAGTCAGGGACTTGACTGAGGGGGATTCAAAGGAAGCGTGTTCTGGTTCGCGAACGGCGGTAAGTGAAATCTGTTAGTTGTCCCATCCCCCGTCCCCCCCGCCAGGAAAAAAGGGGGCTTGCCTGCGTCCCGCTGTTGTTTAGAAACGGGGCTGCGAAATCTGAAGCTTAGAATAAACCAACCACTCGAGCGTTTTAAATAACCGGGCGGCTAGATCGATATCTAGCCGTCTAAGATGTGAAGTGGCCGTGAGAATCTAATAGTTGGGAGATAAGGGCGGGGATCGAGTAGATTAATTTCTTAGGCTTTGGCTTGGCTGCTTTCACAATTCCTTCTGGAAATTAAATTAGGCAAATGCTGCTAAACCTGTTTACTCCCGATACTCGTATTATAAGACCTAGGGATGCTGCGGTGCAAAATACTTCTCTCTGGATCAGGAGGCATTGTTGTGGCCAGGCAAGTTTTTAAGATGCCTCCGGAAATGGAGAAGTAAATGTAGTTATTAAGTTGTTAAGGGCAAAAATTAAACAGTGAAGTGTTGATAGATGCAACTGAATAACGTCAGAAGATGGATTGGAGGTACATATTCATAAGAAGGAGAAAGGTAGTATTTATACAACTATTGGTCAGTCTTGTTTTGGAAAACAACCTGGACCTAGGAAATAATGTTCTTGTATTTATTTCATTTTTAACTAGCTTATGAGATGACTGTTTTGGATTTCTTTTTGATCTGTATGACCAATGTCTGTTCAAGATTTGAAAAATGCCAATGGTTATTTTTTCATAGGCTCGTCCTGTTCAGCTGTTTTTATAGGCTAATAAAATCACATTTAATCATTTAGTGTGTAGATAGCCTTGTACCATCATAAGGGTATGTAAATAGAAGTATGTGTTTTCTTTAAAAGAAAGGGAAAAATAGTTTGCTTAAAACTCTTATATCAAAGCTGAAAATTACCTTCCTGTGATTACAAAAAACAAAAACAAATATTCAGTCTTATTGAAAATAAAATATTTGCACTCATTAAACAATTCTGATTACTTTTGTTAGTTTGTCATCATGCAGTCCAGTATCTTTGCACATAATGATACATATTATCTTAGTCGTTGTTGGAAGTATGCTGAGTAGCCAGAGAAGCACAGAAAATAAAAATTAGAAACTTTTCTGAATGCCTGTAAATCAAGACGCTACTGCAATAAAATATAGTATATCAAAAGTTTTTAATTTGAAATAATAAAATTAACTGCTGGTAGGGAAGTATCTAGCTACGTATTTTAAATATGTATTCCATATTCTGACGAAATGTTTGATACTAATGTTATAGTCTTGCACAGTATGTCTGAAGTCAGTTCTCCCCAATACTTTATTTAATCATGCATTTTGTAACTCACAAGACAGCGGAGTGGATGCTCTCTGGTGTCTGATTTTTTAGCACTGGCAAATAATTGCTGAAATGATTATTTGCCTGTAACTATGGATGTGTACAGGGACTTCAAACAGACACAGTGATTTGTTTTAGACATAATCTTTAAGAATTTATTTACTGATACCTTAATAGAATAGTGTTATTTTTAGTATTAAGATCATCACTAAATAATCCTGAATGTATCATTTCTTCATGTTTCATTCAGCTTTCAATGTTGTTATTTCCATGTGTCCTGCCTCACACTGGCAGGGGATTTCCAAAAGGAGCAATTTAGTTTATGTCAAATGGAGATAGATTTCAGATGTAATGTTAAAGGGTGTATCCATATTAAATAACTGTAAATTCTATTTCTATACGTTTTTCTCAGTCTGTTAGAAATAGATTATATTTCCATAATAAAGATAACTTTTTCTATTACCAAAGATGTATTTCTAAGTGGAGAATAAGAATGTTCTTCTGTCAGTACAGACAAAAAACCAGATTGATATACAGTCCTAGAAAATATGGCAAGCTTGATTCTCAAAATGAAAGGTTTCAAATCTAAAATCCTTGATATAATGTAAACCTAATGTTATCAAGATTTGATATGATTTGGGGGCATGGCATGTAAGAGGTGAAATGTCTAGATTGAAAGGGATGATTACACTAGCCTTAATTATTATACCAACAATACATTATACAGGTTTATATACAGTTGGTATCCATTCATATTAGGTAATAAATTAGGCTGATAAGATTTTCCATAAAGATACTGTGTTAGCCATCAGATGGGAAGAAACTTAGCAAAGCTTGCTTGTTTATTAATGCTTGAAAAAAAATATCTTGTTGCCATGAAACACATGACATTGTATCTTATTGCTGCCATAAAACACATGGGAGAAAGATAAATCAGCAATAAATAGCACAGATTTATAAGGAATATGAATAACTAGTATCTGGAGAGAATAAAACAGGAGTGCAGTAGGTCATTCTACCAAATCACTGCAGTTTCATTCTCTCAATTTGTGTTACTTTTTTGGCATATAGAAAACACTCATAATAGAATAGAATAATAGAATAACAGATTTGGAAGATACCTTGGAAGTATTCTAGTCCAACCCTCTGCTTAGGCAGGAAAGCCTATACCATTTCAGACAAATGGCTGCCCAATCTCTTCTTAACTTCCAGTGTTGGAGCATTTACAACTTCTGGAGGCAAGTTGTTCCACTGATTAATTGTTCTGTCAGGAAATTTCTTCTTCGTTCTAGGTTGCTTCTCTCCTTGATTAGTTTCCACCCATTGCTTCTTGTCCTTCCCTCAGGTGCTTTGGAGAATAGCTTGACTTCCTCTTCTTTGTGGCACTCCCTGAGATTTTTTTTAATCTCAGACTTGTGTTTAATAATGGGGCCTAACTATACTAACATATTGCTTCATGCTGTGTTATTGTTTAAATCAACAATTTAGAATCCTTAAGTGCTTCAAATTCTTTTCTGTCCAAATCTGATACTATGAACCAGGATGGATATGTCAGAAAATTCAAGCAGTTCTTCATTTCAGCATCAACTTGTTATTTGTGGAAAATTTAGGTATTTCTAAATTGTACCATTTAGCTTGTGTTCAGAGTATTCATGAATTAGTGTTTGGTTTCTTTGAGAACAGTCACTAATTCAAAGACTGCATAGATCTGCAGCCTGTCTCCAGTAGCTTAGATTTATTGTTTGGCATCACTGCTGGCTATTTCCTAAAACAGCTGAAAAATCACAGGGGAAAAAAGGGACAAATGGCAGAGAATGAATGATAGAAGAAAAGAAAAAAGTTTTTCTCTTTGTGACTAGAATGTTTATTAAACATCTAACTACTTTTACAGTTCTTAGCTATACACATAATCCATGAGAAATAATGCATGTAATTACTGTCTCTGAGACTTTCAGGAAAAATTTAAACAGTAAAAAAGCTATTTAAAAAGTATGTGTAAAAGAATAAAAAAATGGGTCTATAAAATTATATGTGTGTGCGCACACACACACACACACACACACACACAAATATGTGTATCTATTGGGGACCCTGGCCTTGGCTGAACTGTTGACAACTTTAGCCCAATTTGATTGTTTTTGAGACCACTAAGAAACCTCAAACTCAATTCCCAGAGGAAAGTAGTATCAACCCACTTCCATAGAGTATCCAAGAAGACAATATTGCAGGGGTGTCAAACTTGATTTCATTGAGGGCCGCATCAGGGTTGTGTTTGACCTCTGGAGACCAGAATGGGCATGGCTAGCTCGACGTCACTCATGTTGGGGGCGCCTGTGGTGGTCTGAGCACTCTAACCTGCGAAAACGGGCGCCCGAGCTCCATTTTTGGCTGCAATGGTCTCCTGAAACAGTCTGTCAGTGAAAATGGAGCTCATGAGGGCCGCTTGCAGTTCTTGCGAGCTCCGCTTTTGGCTGCGACAACCTCCTGCAACCCTCAGCCAGCTAATACAGAGGTTGTGAGGGCTGTCCATGGCTCTCCTAAGCTCCATTTTCACTGGCAGAGGCACCTCAGGCCAGATCTAAGCACCAGCAGGCCAGATCTGTCCCCCGGGCCTTGAGTTTGACACCCCTGCAATATCATCATATCCATGAAGCCACCAGAAATTGAGCTCCATTCAATGAAGACTTTATCTGCGGCTTTATATGAACTTCATACTTGTTAAATGCTACTGCTTCCTGTATGTTTAAAAATTATCTACACAGGTCTAGAAAAATATAAATGTCTATGCAAATGTATATTTTTAATTCTTTATGTGAAAAATATGGATTCTGTTGTCAGAGATTTCCAGAAACGTGAAAAAAATTAAGCCTCAGAAGAGTTGTAATTTGTTTATCATAAGAATACTGTATGTGCTTGTAGATAAGCTGAGAATTGTGGCCAAAATACACCTCCAAAATCAGATCATTCATAAATATATATGATAATTCATTTTTAAAATAACCATATTTCCCATATATATTCATTGATAAGCCGACACACTGAATAAGCAGGGTCCTACATTTTTAATCAAAAAACCTATGAAAAATTGCACCTTAATTTATCCACAGATGACACATATTTATTTCATGGCATTTTGGTTAAACATTTGAGGGTTGGCTTATCCAACGATTGATTTATCCACAAGTATATATGGTATATATTTTGGTTTATATTTTTGTATTATGTGGGATTTATGAGGCAATTATCATATTTTCTTATTAAAATAAGAGAAAAAATAAAATTTCAGATGTTGGAAATAAATTGAAATACAAATTTGTCAGGAATCTTAGGTAAATTGATATTGGATTGCATCCTAAATTAACAGTTTAAAATGCAGTTTGGTTCCAATAATCCATGTAACTTAATAGGACTGTCTTTGAGATGATTGTGTTAATTACAGTGTTATTGCAAATAAACATTAATTCTAAATGAGTAATCTACCGGCATCAACATAAATAAAACTAGTATTTTAAGTCTTCTGATTGCAAAACTTATTTCTAAATATTTCATTAGACTGGGGGATTTTTCATCAGGATGAAGGAAGCTACATTTGTAAACTTACAAAGACGTTATTATGACCTACATATTCCATATCATATGAATGTCATACCACATGAACAAGTTTTATCACATGATACCAAACAGAAAATTTAACTGTTACGGTACTTAGATATAATAAACTTTAATAAAATTAATGTACAGAGCAGCCTTGTTTCAATAACAGGACAGATTAAGTTAAATTCCAGTTGGATATTTTATTCCTAGAAAAGATATCTAATTGTACATAGAAAAATTGTAGTTACTATATTTTTATATTAGCTATTTGTTATTTCTATGGCTTGCTAACACTTCATCTCCTAGTTTATGAATATTGTAATTTTAAATTTTTGTCCTCTAATGCAGGGGTCCCCAACCACCGGTCCACGGACCGGTACCGGTCCGTGGAACAAGTCCTACCGGGCCGCTGGTTTGCTGGGTGCCGCCATCTTGTTTTGATGAAAAAGTGCTTCCGGTGAGCTTTTCCGGGTAGAAAGTTCACCGGAAGCACTTTTTCATCAAAACAAGATGGATGCCGGTACCGGGCCGCGCCATAAAAAAGGTTGGGGATATCGGGCCGCGGCATAAAAAAGGTTGGGGATCACTGCTCTAATGTGTATAATGCTTAACAAACATAACTTTAATATTTATATTAATTTTCTGAAGCATCATTTAATCGGGGGTTTTCAAATATGTCCTGGGGTTGGTATTTTCATTTTTCTAATATCAATTAAGAACTGGGAGGGCGTGGGTTCTGCTTTTGATACACAATTTGTATTTTTGTAATTCTTGTATAGAAAAGATAGTTTGTTTTGCTGTGTGTGTGGAATAAAATGCACAATATTGATACTACCTCTGTATACCACAAGATGCAAATGCTATCATTCTGAAAAGAAATCACCCTGTATTTTGCAATACTTAAATATTTACTGTTTCTAAGAGTGAAACTATCTAAAAATACATTAATTTGTTGATTTAAATTACTTGGCAATTTACTGCTTAGTGAAAAATAAGGTGATTTCTTATTTTTAATTGTCTTCTGTAGTTTCAAAAACTTTCTGTAACAGTACTCTTTTTAAAAAGTTCATATCACTTTTTAACTTATTTTTTTAAAATACAGTTTGTATTGTTATTTATTTTATATAGAAATTATTTCATTGTAGAATATGTTTGAACTATTGTAACAACTTTAAAATGTGTATATAAAAGCATTTCATAGAAAAGTTGAGTTTTCCAACTATGACTAGACAATTTGTTTATTAATATTTGGTATGATGACAGTTTAAAATGTGCTGTTACGATGGATTTTACATTGGCACAATAGTAAAAAGATAATAATTGTGCTTCATTTGAAGAAGAATCTCTGCTGAGACCATAAGTAAATATTCTTTTACTCTCCTTGCCTTTCAGAATTTGAAATTTGAGTTAATATTTTACTGTAATGTGTATGGTAATCCATTTAATTCATTGGAAAATCAATAAAATCATATTTTTAATATTCTTATGTACTTAGTGCTTATGTTTAAAAGCATTGCAACTAGAAAAGTATTACACCTCAAGCAAGCACAACTGCACCCACATTTTTTTCAGAATCTCTGTGGAACAATACAAATATTAGCAAAAAGGTGATGGTGACTGTAGAGCAGTTTGAATGCAATAAACTCTCTCTTGAGATAAAATGTGCCCCAGCAAAGACTATTTTTCTAAAAGACAAAGTAGGTTTTAGAAATCCTGAGGTGGTAAAAGAATCGGTTTGTCTTGTCTACCGATTATTTTATATCCCTTTATTTTAAATATTTTAAATTATTAATGTAAATGTAGATTGAGTCCACTTTGGTAGAGATCTTAAATATTTATCTTGACTTCCATATGAATGCATGTGTTCTATCCAAACCAAGTAAGATATACATATATCATTTTGTGACCACATGAGAAAAGATGAATAATTAGGTTTTTTTTTCCTCAAGTAATTATAGTGATGATGAAAAATTAGAAGTACTTAGAAAACATTAAAATATCATTGTTGCAATTATGGATATTGTATTGCATTCTTAAAATAGGCTTCACTATACAAACAGTATTTGGCTAAATTTCCAAATTTTTTTTCCAGATATTCAAGATGAATCTCGAAAAACTCAACAAAGCTGAATTACTGACACTTTTTAGTATCCTTGAAGGTGAATTAGAAGCCAGAGATCTTGTTATAGAAGCTTTAAAGGTAACCCATATATATTAGGAGAGATGAAATACAGCAGTTCTGATATATAAATATTACATAACAAATCCTGTAATAATAGTCTGTACTTTGGCATTTGATTGACAGCAAAAATAAATGATGTAATGGATGAGCATCTTGATGATTATGAAAAATAAGGATATCATATTTTAATTAAAGATATTCTCCCTTCGTGATACTAAAAATAGGGAGACTTGGAATTTCTTGTTCTCAATGCCACCAATGTGTTTCTGTTAAAGAGAAGATTTGGTAAAACAAACTGTTATCTCAACAGGCAGGAATAGTAATATAGATTCATGTTCTACTTCCTTTAAAAAATGCTTTATCTTCTAACAGTGTTTTTGTAATTCAGTTGATGAGTTTAGTGCCAAATATTGAATGTATGGATAGTCTTTATAATGATATAGTTTGGCTTTTGCTGGACTCTTGTTGAAATTTTAATTACAGTATTAGATTAATATCCAAATTGTATGGATATTCACTACACATGGTGGATATCCATACAATTTGTGTATATCCTCTCTCTCTCTCTCTCTCTCTCTCTCTCTCTCTCTCTCTCTCTCTCTCTCTCTCTCTCCCCCTCCCTCCCTCTCATATGTTACTGCGGTAAAGACTTTACAAATTGCTGATGACTGCATTTTGTCAGTGCTATCTATTTCAGGATTACTAGATCTGGATTGAGCAAACAACTATCACTTGGTGGCAACTGAGACATACAAAACATCTACCCCTTAGCTGCCATTTAGTAATCAAAAATGTGGGGGCTCAGATCTGGAGCTCTGTTCTATTACTTCATATCAGTTTCCTCATTTTTTACAAGTTCCTTTTTTACAAAATAGATATCTAGGCACTGAATTTCCTTTGTCTTGGATGATTAGAAAGAATGACAGTGAAATCAGTAGAAGAGCTTTTTTTGTTTTTAGTTCTATGATCTTTTGTTGGCATAATTGTTCATGGTGTGTACTGGCTCCCTTTTTTCACTACTCTTATTTATCCAATCAAAAATGTTAATTTGAAGTCTTTTATAATTTTTATGCTTCTTCTTTGGATGTTTTCCTAATAACATTTTCATGTTAAGATCAGCTCAGGGTTTTATGGTTTTTAACACACTTCTTCTAGTACTTTTATTGTGTTTGAGGACTGGCATATGCCGTCTGTCAAAAATTGCTTCTTTTAAGAATTCAATTTGGATCTTTTTTTAAAAAAAAAAATCTGTGCACATTTTGACTTACAGAGGAACAACATCATAGCCATTTCCTCCTAAAGTTTCTATCATAGGTGTTGAGATTATATGTTGTCACTTCTAATGCTTCTTGCCTGGCATTTTCAGCTATAATCCTGTCTTTTCAACTGGCTATTTTCCTGGTTGTTGTTTTTTTAATTGTTCCTATCCTGTTCCTTTTTTGGATGATTAACATTTTCCGTCTCATTCCCTTTGAATGATTCATCCTAAAGTTAATATTCCCCAATGCATGCTGGCTTTTTCCTAGGGTCATTTTAACATGAATTTGACGTATTAAGATATGTTGATCCTCTCAAAATGTTTCTGTATGTTATTCCTGGAGCTGTGGATAACCATTAGAAGTCTAAACAAAGCAAGAATTCTGAATCTTGTCTCTAGCTACAGATAACTTTAAACAGCAACTGATGACAGAAGAATATAGCCTTATCCACCAATGTGCTACTTGATTTTAATTTGGTAGTCTTTTAAAGCAACATAAAAATATAGTAGAGTAAACTAAAATAATGCTAGTGCTTTGACTGTGGCACTATAGGTTTGGTCTTATCATATCCAGCAATATTACCTGGTTTACCAGAACTTTTTTTAATTGCTGAATCTTAGTGTACGCATAGACAGAATATGGAAATGTGATCTTCTTAACTTCAAAGAAAAAACAGAGAAAAATTACATACTGCATGAAAAGATACTGTTTTTTTTCTTTCTTTTTTTCTTTGCTTCTGTTTAGTACTATGAAGATCAGATAGATATGAGATTAATTGTTGAAGGCAATTAGTTTCTGTGTTTTTAGTACCGTGTTTCTCCAACAATACGGCCTCCACCAATAGGAAGCCCCAGCATGATTTATTGGCATAAAATCAAATTAAGCCCCTCCCCCCCAAATTAAGGCCCATATGCGAAATGGGGGAGGAATGGCGGGGGGAAGCGCGAAGAGCTCCGCCTGGGGCGCCTAGCACAGCTGACAGGCAGGCCCTCCTGCCCGGCGGCAGAGCTCTCACCAAGGCAGCAAGCGCCTCCCCGCCAGGCTCTCCGCTCATCCTGCCAGGGCCGCGCCAGAGCCGTGCGGGCTGGGCAGAGCCAGGAAACACCCGCGGCTCACTTTCCCAGCTCTGCCCAGCCCACACGGCTCCGAAAAGATCATTTCTTTAGATCTGGATTATCTATGGTTCAGTTATAAGTGGTTCAGCCTCTTGTTTTTTTTTTTTAATTTAATCTAGCCAGTCAGTAAACAAAATTTTGTTTTCTCACTCCCCTCATGTTCTGACCACAGATTGTATTTATTTTCAAACATCTGTCTCTAGAGAAAACTATGACTGAGGAAATTTGAGATTATGCAGCAAGCTATTTAAAGGAGATACTGTTTTAGAAAATGAACTTTTCTATTTGAGAACCGTAGAATATAATACAATTTTAAAGCCCACAGCTTGTTTTATATAAAGTCATGTTGAAAAAATACACATAACAGCTGTAGAATTCTGCTTCATCCTCAAGTTTTTATTTTTCAACTG
Source organism: Notechis scutatus (assembly GCF_049901735.1). Classification (NCBI taxonomy): domain Eukaryota; kingdom Metazoa; phylum Chordata; class Lepidosauria; order Squamata; family Elapidae; genus Notechis; species Notechis scutatus. Next base: position 40,773,328 of record NC_142011.1, on the reverse strand, counting down.
GTGTAGATGCATTACATACTAAAAACATTCACTAAAGTCTTTTTTTACCCATGTGGTAGGCAAGGGAAAGGAGGAACTCAGTTGTTTCCTTAAGACATAGAATAGTTTGTTTCATAAGCTAAATATCTCTTAATTTTGTATTTGTAGTAGCTGCAGTCTTTAGCTTCTATATTCTATTTTGATGTTGATTATCACTATTCAAGCTAATCACAAGTTTTATCCAACCAATTTGATTAAAACTATCTAGGAAATCATCTTATGATTCACCTTTAACTCTAGCTTTTTTAAAAAAACTAATACAAAAGCACAAATCTTTATACAATTTGGAGCCCACTTTGATGCTGTATTGGTCAAAAGATTTCATAGGACACCATATTTACAGACACTTTGTCCTTGAGGATCCAGCAAGGTAGAAATTCTTGCTCATGTCTTCATACAACCTTTTTATGATGCCTCAAATCATGTTCTGATCTCCTCAATCATTTCCAAATACAAGGGACACACTGATAAATTTTATGTTTATTACTTTTTAAGGGATTCTAATCCCACACTCACATATCAGAGGGCCAAATATCTTCACCAAATTATACAACAGCGCAAATTTAATTATATATGTTGTTTTATTATCCTATTGAGTTTTTCTCCCTTTCTCAATAATGAATTATTGCATTAAACTGTTTCTCTTTTTTATGTAAAGATTGGCCAAAAATTATAATAAAGGTATTGTGATATTAATTGGATTATGGAAACTCTGAGGTTTCTAGTTTCTTTTTCCTGGACCGTTCTTTTTACTATTATTTCCCCTTTTTAGAAATTTTGTCTTTCACATTTAAAATAACAACATTGGGGTTGTGGGGAGGGGGCACAATTGTGCAGTTATATATTGAATCTCATCTACAACAGCTCTATTCACATAATTGATGTAATGTTAACTGTATTTATTTATTTATTTAAACTTATGTAGCTGCCCATATCGCTCTTTGTGGCTCTCAAAACAACAAAAAGAAACTCATAAATAAAATTAAAAACAATTAACCAGTTAAAACAATTATCCAGAAGCATAAAAATCATGGGAGAACACCAACCTATAGTTCTCTAACAGTATGGTCATATTACAATCTTTCCACCTCCAAGGGTTTTCCAGGCCTGGTGACATATTAGAGACTTCCTAAAGACCAGTAAGTTTGGAACCAATGTAACCTCAGGAGGAATGATGTTCCAAAGGTGGCACAGCAGAAAAAGCTAACTTCCTGAGTCCTGACAGATGGAATTGCTTTGTAGATGGGACCCACAATATGTTCCTTTTGCTAGACAAGAGGGTATGATAAAAAGAGATCTGCTCCAGAGCTGGTAATAGATTAATTTTGATACACAAAGTGTTAATGGTTTTGACCTAACTTAAACACTGATAATTGATTAACATTACTCCTCTTTTCAGATGAAAACATTAGAAATAAGGAGAAAAGTCATTTTTAGAAAAAGAAAGAAACCAGAATGTTTATAAATTTAAATTTTACTGAGTAGTTATGATAGCATTTTTACTGTTCTGACTCATGAAATGAAACAATTCAAAAATAGAAACAATAAAGGGAAGTTGCATATTCCTATTAAATAAATAGTAAGAACAGAATTAAATCAATGTCTTGGTCAAGGAATGTAATTATAGAAAATAAAAAAGAAATAGGTTTTCCTTAATATGGATTAAAATCAGGCTCTTAAACAGAATAAAACTAACCTAAAACTCTAGAAATTATCCAAAATATGATTTTACCAGAATTAGTTGCTCTTAGCTTTTGACTTCTACATTTCACTTTCAACTTCTAGTACAATGTGAAATACAGAGAATTTCAGTTCTGTTTTGGATTAATCACAATACCCATTGTCACACTTAAAAAAAAAAGTTGGCTAATTTATCTTTGGGTATTAAAATATATGCTTTATACTATAAAAGTAGATATTTCCTTTTTTAAAAATCAATTTTTTGTCAATTTTCTATTCTGAGTTGAAATATATATCTCACACATTACATGTACTTCTGAACTTGTGAGATACTGGCATGTCAGTGTGCAGGGTTTGCTAGATTAGAGAGCTTACTTAGCACAGAGTAAGGTGAGAAAAACCTGGTTTGGGTCATGCTTTCGACATCTTGATTAGAATATGCCCAAACTTTTCATATGATTTTGGAATTAATTATAAAGAACAGTTTTTGTGGGAAATAGTTCCTTTTATAAGACATAATATAAAGAATTCTATAATTTCAAAAATTGGACACTAGAAGGGACTAAAAATTACAGATAGAGGAAATATATTATCAGGATTCTGGCAGTAGCCCTAATTAAATCATGAGCTGTGAACCAAGCTTCAAAACTTACAAGATATTTATTAGGAGCTAACATGACGGTATGACCTGTGTGTAGCCGATTCTGAGACACGTAATTCACTGTCACCCTTGACCCTGTTTCCCCCCACCCCTCTGGGTGTATCATAATTCATATTCTCCAGCGAAACACATCCATAGCCAAGAGTCATCAATCAAGTTCTCCAATTAGAGATTTTGTGCGGCAGAAACTCCAGTCGGTTAGTATAATCTCTGCAAGGTATGAATGGAATGCACTTTCAATTCCAAACTGCTGCACTGCTCTTTCAAACTCCTCCCCCCCCACTTTCTGTTGGCAACTATAAAATGAGCATAGAAAATGTTTTATAAGTTGACAAGATATACTGTACAGGACAGCAAGAAGGTGCAAAACGTTCTAGAAATACACATACTAAAGGAGACCTTTGAAGAATGAAATCAGAAAATAGTCATAATATGAACAATGTGACTAATTATGTCTGCTTCTGTGGATAGACTGTCCAAAAGATGCTATTGAAGAAATGTCACGTGTTGAATAAATTTTATCTAACATGATAGAGATGATATGGATTTAGAACTCATAGGCTATAAAATGATACAGAAAAGAATATTACTGTAAACAAAAGAAATTGGCTGAGCTTTTAAAATTTAAAAGGGAAATACAAATAACAAATGAAAAGAGTGACCTGGATAATTTTTTCCCCGCTGGATTTACAAATGACACTTCTTAAAGGTTTGAAGTAATCTGTGCGATAGAACAAAGAAGAAATTTAAAAAATCAAATCCTATGACAATATTTGAATGAACTAAAGGTTAGGAGTATTAGAAATAAAAGAAAGGAATACAAACTTGGTTTATTTGATCAAATTAAGTAAGTCATATTGTTACTTTTAGCTACCTTTTTGGATTTTCTGCTGACATTAGGACTGAAAAGTTTAGCAATCAGCATCTTGAATTTCACCCAGAAGCAAAACAGTGCAGTTTGCAAAAGAGAAGTGTTACACGGGCATATTAAGTCAAACCAGTGGTGGTATGCTACCGGTTCAGACCCGTTCTATCGAAACGGTAGTAAAAAAGCCTATGATCAGCTGAGAGGAGGGGAAAAATCCTCCAACAATCAGCTGAGAGGAAAAAGAAGAGAAAAGCGCAGCATCGGCCCTGTGCACCGGCGTTAGGTAAAACACCCCACCAAGCCACGCCCACCGAACCAATGGTAAAACAATTTGAATCCCACCACTAAGTCAAACCTATTGTTGCCTGTGCCATTGCATTCCAGACCTGATGCTTCCGGGGAGTCTTCAACAGCAGCCCCATTGCAGTAGTCAAGCCGGGAGATCACCAGGGCATGAATGGCTGTCTGAAGGATCCCACAATATAGGAAAGGGTTTAACTGGCAAGCCAGATAAAGTTAGGCAAAAGCATTCCTAACCACAGCTGCCACCTACTCAATGATGTGTACACATTGATATTGGCTTATGTTGACTGGCAAATTAATGTGTAATGTGAATTGATGTCTACACCATCAGAAAAGTACTAGATTACAAGTACAGTTAATTTTGCTCTATTTTTTGCTTTCTATTCTCATCAGATTTTAAATAATCATAGTAGTAAGTACTAATTCTCTTCCAGATAAATCACTAGTATTATGCAGCATTAAATGCATCTAATCTTTACTACTTACTGGTAAGAATTCTATTAGTGTAGAAACAGGATGACTCTTCGCAAAATCTAGTTTTGTGGCTAAATCGCAACTTGCTTTAAAGACATAAATGAAAGCCTCTACTTTAGAAAAAATATACTCTTTGTTTTATTATGAGAATATTGTTACCTTTGAACCATTTTCACAAACAGTGATTCTGTAGTACCTCCCAACTCCTGCATTTTTTAGAAAGTGATATAACTCCTAGAACAATGCATTACAGATTGTACCGAGGATGTTATTTCCTTCTATAATACAAATTGTTAGCTTGCTTTTCCTGTAGTTTTGACAGCTGTATGTTGTTTAAAAGGATCAGTCAAACTAATGCTTTATAGAGCCACTGTTTAAAATTAAAGTTTTTATTGATGCTGAAGGGCCTACTGTATTTAATTTAGTATGATTTAAAGTTGTGTTTGTATTCATAAATCTTCCCAGATGTGAACCACACATGCATGTAGCAAGTAGTTAATACAATTACTAGTCTTGTAGGAGACAAGGTTGCTGTATCAGAAGCACTCATTTTTCCCATTTTACATAGGTTCTCTAACCAATAAACCCCAAACATTGGAATGCATGAATAGGTTTTTGTTGTTTAAAGTAGCCACCCTTGCTATCAAATAGGATGAAAGAACTTATCTTTCGTCTCGTATCTCCTTCTCTAGCGATAATATGACAAAATTACTGTAGAAACTGTTTTGGTTTTTGTAAACATCTGCCATGAAAAGATAAAAGACAAATATACATTCTTAGGAAAGGCAATTATTACTCATGGAATGCTGATCACATGAGTGTTATGAAAAACCCCACCAACATTGCTTTGTAATGACAGCTTCCCAATATACATATTTGCACAGTGTGAACATGTGCAGGAGAGAAGCTGTAATAATGCAAGCTAATATGCCATGGCTCTCTTCTGGCAGACATTTTGAATATGCAAATGTTGCATGGAAGACAGTATCATTTAAGTAATGTCTATGTATAGAACTAAGTAGAATTTGATAAAGTGTGAATACGTCACTTTAAATAACACTTGAATAATGTTCATAATTATCAGAATTTTAGATATTTTCTCTAAAATGTAGACTTCCTTTATAGAAACAAAGTAATGATAAAATCTCTTTATAATCAGGGGTGTTAGAATTGGATTTATATTAGCCCTGAATAATTGCTTATTGCAGTATTAAAGCACCTGACCATCCTTTGAGAACCAGTTATGTGTTTTTCTCCCATTTTGAATGGAAAATATACAAAAATGGGCTAAAATAAACAGGCTCAACCCTCCGAATTTCCAAATCCTTCTGTTCAACCTGGGAGGGAGAGAGGAAAGTTCCTCACCTTTATCATGAATGTCAATATTGACAATTCCAATATCTTTCCGTCTTCATCTTGTCTAATACAGTCCTTGTCCTCTCAGAAAGTATTATTTGGGACTGTAAAGTAAATGAAAAAAATTGCCAGTACTGATGTAAATGAAACTGAAGTAGATGGAGCTACATCACATATGGGCAAAGCGGGATTTCAAGAGAGGGGGTTGTAGTTTCTTGTGTTTTTTCATGTGATTTGTCTGTTTTAAGCCTTATATTGTAGTACATTTTTCATGTGTCGTCCATTTCAGCAGAAAGTAGACTTAGGCTCCACAAAGCATTAGAATGGCAGGTTGCCTTCATCTGACTTAATTGGCAACTTCATTGGGAAATGGGATGGAGACCTCAGTAAGGTATCTATTTCATTTTAAGTATTTCTGTTGAGTGAGGAAGAGAGAATAAAACCATTCCCAGTCGAAATTTTTCTTGATAACATCTTCATATTCATGATTTCAGTGTTATCTCTTTGAAGTTATAGGAGTATGGGCAACACATATTTGGACAGAAACATTAGTATTCCCCCCACTTTTCACAGTAACCACTACACAATACTGAAACTCAATTACAATTTATACTTTGAAAGGAGAACTATAATTAAGGATACCCAGTTCAGAGAAGCTTTCATATGTCTAGTTTTATTAAACTCTGGGTGACCTTAGAAGTTTAAATTATAAACAGAATAATTTAGAACTCTCTAGAATTCTGATTTATCATCTTGAGCATTTGTAGTTTTCTACATTTATGTAGAAATTAAGAGTAGAAATGGGTTTTCTATCAATAGAGACATTGTCTAGGTGTTGTTTGGCGGCTAAATTTTCCATCGTTCATGAATTTTGGTCACAATAATATTGATAGAATTGTAGATCATAACTTTCAAAATTACATTGATAAGACCCAGTAGGGTTGTCACATGTATACCCAGTGGTGGGATTCAAATTTTTTTACTACCAGTTCTGTGGGCGTGACTTATTTTGTGGGCGTGTTTGGTGGTCATGTGACTGGATGGGCATGGCCAACTCAATGTCACGTCAAGGGGTGCCTCGCCTGGCCCCTCCCTTCCCAGCCATTCCTTGTCACACTCAGCGTCAACATATCTATAGTTCTGTAAAAATGTTGTTCACCTTTTTTTGACTTTATTATTGACATACTGTAGATGTACTTTCATGGACCACTGAAAGGAGGAAATGGCTCACATGCTTTGCCCAAGAGTGTGATAGGCAACAGGCTTTTAAGGGGCTGCCAGAAAGAGGTGGGGGCAATGTATTTCCAAAGCACCAGAAGGCAAACAAAAAACAATGGATGAAAACTGAACAAAAGAAACAACCTAAAACTAAGGAGAAATTTCCTGACAGTGAGAACAATTAACCAGTTGACCTGCTTGTCTCCAGAAGTTCTGGGTGCTCAATCACTGGAAGTTTTTAAGAAACGACTGGACAGCCCTTTCTCTGAAACGGTATAGAATTCCCCCCAAGGTCCCTTCTAAGTGTTACTATGTTATTCTGGTACCTTTCCTAGGACCTCTACTCAGATTTTGGCATCCTCAGACTCTTAGCTATTTAGCTGAGGAACAACAGAGTTGAAAGGGACTGTGGAGGTCTTCTAGTCCAACCCCCTGCTCAGGCAGGAAAACTGAGGATGCCAAAATCTGAGTAGAGGTCCTGGGAATGGTATCAGAATAACAGAATAACACTTAGAAGGGACTTTGGGGGGAACCCTATACCATTTCAGTATTTCAACTGTAGGTTTCTAAAAATCTTATATAAAAAATGAGATTAATATCCTAATAAGATTTTTAGAAACCTGCAGTTGAAAGTTCTTCACATTTCTTTACCCTGAAGACCCAATTTCATTTGGAATTTAATTCCAAACTGATTGCCCTTTTAGCATTTCTCTTGATACTTCTCCAAAATGCACTCCCAAGAAGCTACATCTCCATCTCTCTGTGTGTGTGTCAAGAGATCTAAAGGGGGAGATCTACTGGCATTAATAGTCTTTCCAAGTATGTGTACAAGACTCTAAACAGAAAATATAAGCAGGAGCCAGCAAATAGTAACACACTCACAAATCTCTCCTGGAAAATCAGTATTGATTTAATGTTTCCCAAATGCCATCCTTTGTCGAGCAAAATGCTCTGGACTACAGACATTGAATGCATGTAAATCTCACACACACACCTATGTCTCTCTCTCTCTCTCTCTCTCTCTCACACACACACACACACACACACACACCCCTGGTCTGACTGGGACAGCGCAAGAAGGCAGAAAACAAGCGGTGGGGGTGGCGACAAGAGCATGCTACTCACTTTGTTTATTTCATCTCCCGGAAGAAAGGCAGAAAGCGAACGGCTGCAGCGGCAGTATTCCTGGAAGGAGGGGTGGGCAGATGTACCAGGGCTGCTGCACATATGCATCTCTGCCACCCCTCTCAGCCCCAGCACAGCAGAGATGTCCTCCATGGGCTGCCCGCCCACCCGCTGGCCAGGGCAGGTCAGAAGTGGCGCATCCCCAGGGAGGAGGCAGAAATCGAGATGGCTGCATGCCCCAGACCCCGCCACTCAATTTCTGCCTTCTCCCTGGGAACAGCGGAATGAAGAAAGCATGCAGCAGGATTGTGATCACATCGCTTTTTGCAAGCATGAAGAGCCTTCAGCAGCCACTTCTCCCATGAGCTGTTCCGAGCATCCAGTAGTGGGAGGTGCTTCAGTCTCTGCATGTCTAGGCTGGGCTTAATTTGTGGAACGCTCCTTCTCCTCCACGGGACTCCTCCCCAGCGTTCCCCAGTTTTGGCTCAGCCTTGTAAGGGATAGGCAGTGCTTTTTCGTTACTCCTTGGCCGAAACAGGAGAATTTCTCTTTTCAGGTTTGGACACAATCAATTCGTCTTTCAGGTTCTCTCAACAACTTGCTTAACGATCTACCCACGCTGCCTTTTCCCTCTGGCCATCGGTGATCGCTGTATCAGGAAGCGCTTTTCGCTCCCCAAAGCGGAGGGAGGCTTCGGCTTCGTTCTGCGCCTCCCAACTGCTAGCTCTGCCCTTGCCATAGCGATAGCCGCGTCGTTTAAACAAACGGCGTGGTTTTGTTTCGCTCGCAACCGAGTCGTATCGCTGTTTCTTCCCCCCCCCCCCAGAATGCCACCTTGGGGTGAAGGGCTTAAACACCTGGTTATTCTCACCCCTCCCAGGTGTTTAGTACTAAGGGAAGGCTGTCTGGAGCTAATCCCTTCTCACGGCGGGAGATTGCTGCTGGCGCATGCACCAAAAATAACGGTCGGTCACCATTTTGTTTTAGGTGGACCGCGCTGAGTGAATCCTCTGTAGACTGTATGAGGTAGTTTCTTATTCCTGATCAGAGGGTCTTTATTCAAAAACCCCAAGGAATTATTGCAACCTCATTTTAAACCATATTCAAGGCCATCTGTTATTCTTGTTGTTGGCTTAACCCTCACAGTTCTCCTTAACCAGTGGCACAACAGCAAGCACCTAGGCCAATGTCCGCCTGTGCAGGGAAACTGTTGAAGGCCTGTGATTAATACTTTGGCCTGTTGGGCGTTCTCAATTTGGCTGATTGGGGTATCCAATAAATTCGCTGTTATATTGATATATATTTACCTACATATATAATAATAATAATAATAATAATAATAATAATAATAATAATAATAATAATAATAATAATAATAATAATAATAATAATAATAATATACTAGTAATATAATAATAAATGTGGCCAAGGTGGGCGGAGCGTCCAGAACCTGGGGGAATAGTGCGTCCCTGGGGGCCCGGCCCTTGACCCAAGGCAAAGGTTGAGCGGGCGCCATGCATTGCTTCCCTTTGATGAGCTGAGCTGACCGGACATTGGCAAGGCAATTGGTGAGACAATTAGCTGGGCCATGTGGCGAAGGCAACATATATAGGGCAGGGGTGGGGGGAGGAACATCGAGCAGCCGGAAAAGGGGAGCGAGCATCGAACAGCCAGAAGGGGCAACCAGAAATTGCTACCGGTTTGGCAACCCAGGCCAAATTGTTGCTATAGGTTCTCCCGAGCCGGTGTGAACTGGCTGAATACCACCACTGTGTATACATCAAAATTATAAATTGCAGTTGTTGTTGTTTTAATATCTTCTTTGTGACTAGAACTGTGAATTTTTTTAGTTAGCAGTTTCATAAATTCACCATGAGTGTACTTACATGGCTGTTCTTTATGAATTTCTTTATGAATTTGTAGCTTTTACTTTATGTCATTTAGAATAAAGAACATCTCAAATCAAGCTTCATTCCTGATGAGAAAATGGACATGCCTATGTTTTCTTGAAACAACTTGATAGCAGTACCCAAGTGGTACTATTCTTTCTAACTGGGTTTTTTTTCAAACTTTCAGTCTAGCTTTCAGCCCTGAAATTTGCCAGTGATCTCCCAGCCAAGTCCTAATCTGCTTTGATTTAATAAAACTTTTGGGATGCTGCCAGATATTGTAATAAAATAATGTAAGTAAGCCTGATCAAATCAGGTGTATTGAAACATTATAACCTCAACTGAGTGGAAACTACTACTATTGGATCAACATTGTTCTTCAGCTACTAAGGAACAGGTTTTGACAAAATAAACATTAACATTATTCTGCTTTTATGAAAATAATCAGAGAAATTCTTTGTAGGATTAATATTCCTGCAAGATTCACAAAAATGAAGACATAGTACATCAAGAATATCAGTATCCAGATTGGGATTAAATTACTGAAGTATAATTCATATCTGCTTTTTCATTTTAATATTTGTGTGGATTGAAATTGAACAAGCACATTTCACTTTTTCAATTTCCTGGGGTATTTTTCCTCTACAAATACAGAGAGGTTTTTTTCCAGTAGCCATTCATAAATTGGCTTATTCAGTACTGAGTAATTCTGAATGAGAATCAGTGTTCTCATCCTAGAATGGGAAAGTTGTCTGTAATTCAAAACATGTGATTCCACTGATAAATTGACTCTTGTTTAGCTTATATGTAGAGCCTTTGTAGGACTATGGTGAAAATTTCCAAAATAGATTCACAAAGCAAAAAATGTCTAGGCGCTTGCAGTTTCAGTAGCACTTCACAGTTACTGCTCAGCAAAAACACTGTAGAGTGAATATCACTCTAATGCCAAAGGGAAAACTATTTGAAATGTACTATGTTCAATATACAGTACAATTTTTGAAGAATGCCTGATCTTAGACAATGTCAGTGGCTTAGACAAAAGAAATAAATTATTAATATCATCTGATACCTATGTTGAATTTGGAATGAAGGGGAAGGAGGGGGATTTTAAGCTGTCAGATATGTCTTGATGTCCAGACAATTTTGTTTTAAAGGTAATTTCTGTAATTTCACTGAGCTGTTAATGGATATTACTAGCCAGATTGAGTTTATCATACTTTCATATTATTATGTTCTCACCACCATTTAAGGTAGTGTTATTGCATTGTATTAATATGTTACAGTCAGGGACAAAGAGGTGTCAGAGCAATCTTCTCAGCAGTATGGATAACAAATACTCAAGGTACCAAAATCATCACCAATGTTGTAGCATTTCCTGGGCTGGGGTATATTATTTAGTAGTTTTCTAACCAAATAACCAGAGGGTTTTTTAGTTTTTTTGATACCAATTCTTTGTGGGTTAACACATACATATACATGCACACTTTAAATATCCGAAAGTATTTGATAACTTATGGGAAGGAATTTAATTCACAGTGGTAAATTTTGTAACCGCAGGGTTATCTTCTCTAGCAGTCCCTGTATTTCTTTAAAATTTGTTCCAGTTTAGGGAACTGAAAGGATATTACTAAGCTATTGCTATCCTTTTTTTTTAAAGAAAAAACAAGGGTTTTAAAAAAGGTAAAATCCTTTATCTCATTCTTCCAAAGCTCATTCATTTTCATCCTCATATATTGTTCAAGATTTAGCTAGTTCTGTTGTTCATATACTATTTCAGTCAACTAGAAATTTATGTCCATTCCTGTACAAAAGTTCTCCCTTCTTCCTGTTTTTCCTTACTTACATTATATCACCCATCCAGGTAACTGCTTCCTGACATTCCTAAGAATGAATAAGCCCCAAGTAATAAGCCATGAATTATTCATGAGTATTTGTAAATAACAGGGTGCAGAAGAGACCCTGCAGAGAAAATTTCTGTGACTATTCATCAAATTGTCAGATGCTTTGCTTATCAGATACATGCAGTTTTTTCCTCTTAAAATTACCATAGAATAGAAGTAACAAACTTAACCCTGTACTTTCAGGTTCAAAAAGCTAGTAAATTACTGTGTTAAAAATGATTTACTTTAATTTTATATTCAGAATAACTGATCCATTTCCTGAGTGAACTGATTCACTTCCTAGAAGTGTTCTTCAGTATTACAGTCAAGAAAATACTTGTCTAATTTGTATAATCTGTAAGCCGCCTTGAGTTGCCATGGGTGAATAGGCAGCAATGTAAATTCAATAAATAAATATTAGATTAAAGCAAATTCTAGGGTTATCTTATGTAATCCATCTGTTTTATTATATTGTATTTTTATTTGGACATGTATGTGTGTGTATATGTTCTCATGATGCACAGATATGTACCCTTGTATTTGTGTATTAAGTATCTGTAAACCAATCTGGGGGACAATGGAAAATGGAAGCAGATTGAAAGATATATTTTCTAATGATGTATTCCTCAATCCACATAAATAGGCCTCTGGATTAGGAAGGCTCCATGAGTTTTTCTGTGGAGTTTCTTCTATGTTGATCTTGGAATTGCTTGTTTAATGGCCCTTAAAATATCTCAGAGCTGTGCATTTTGAACCTGAACTTTCCTTTCCTGAATATGGTTTCCCGTTGGGAAAAGTGAGGACACAAAGTGAAAGCTGCAGTGAAGATTCTGGAGATCATAGTGAAAGAAAAATACTTTTCAGACTATGGGTATGCTTTGCAATTGGAAGCAAGATATTAATTCTACCATATACTATTTGTTCAATTGCGATATGTCCCTAAATGTATCATAATCTACTGGAAATATACCACCAGTCCCAGGAATTTCACTGCAGATGAAATATATTCTGGCTTCAGATCCCTTTCCCTATCTGGTTATATCTGATCGTTCCATTCAGAAAAGTAGAAAAGCATGCTTTATTTTGTATAATTGACAAGAAGTGGAAATGCATACAAGATCATGGTTATATATCTCAGTCAGTGTTGATTGGCGGGGAGAGATGCAGCCTTTGCCCACTGCTTTGTGGGATTCTGCAGAGCTTGGTCACTTCCCATCTTGACTATTGCAACACGCTGTACATGAGGCTGCCCTTGAAGAGCATCTGGAAGCTCCCGTTGATGCAAAATGTAGCAGCCCGCAGGATTTTGTGCAGACCCCGGTGAGCATATGTATCACCTCTCCTGCAGGAGCTGCATTGGCTGCCGATTTGCTTCCAGGTGCAATTCAAGGTGCTGGTTGTCCTCTTTAAAACCCTTCATGGCTTGGGACCAGATTATCTGGGACCATCTCTTGCCCAGCCCATCAGAGTGGGGAGGCAGGGAATGCTGCATGTCCCATCCCCAAGGGAGATAGATACACCTGGTGGGACCCAGAAGAAGGGCCTTTTCCTTGGTGGCTCTGTCTCTCTGGAACATCATTCCCCCAGAGATTAGAATGTCCCCCACTCTATTACTGTTCCAGAAGGTGCTGAAGACCTGGTTCTGCCAGCAGGCCTGGGGAACCCAGAGCATGATGGTGCCTATTAAATGGCTCGTGTGATCTGCTGTTGCCAGGGCAGGGGGTGGGAGGTGAGGGAGTGATTTTGTTATATTGTACTATATTAATTTATTTCATTCTTTTTGTTAGTTTTTATTGTTTTAAATGTGGTTTTATATTCTGTAAGCCCCCTTGAGTCGCCATGGGTGAATAGGTGACAATATGAATTCAAGAGAGAGAGAGAGAGAGAGAGACTGACTGACTGACTGACTGACTGACTAGATTTTGCTTCCTTTCCTATGCCTGCCCATATTTCTATTCTTTCCTTTCTTACTGCACCTTTCCAGTGCCTTCCATTACCATTACATGTTTAGGTTCTGCTTTTTCTTAATGTTTCTCTGTTTAGTATTTTTTTTTATCTTGACTTTTTCCTCCCTTTTGCACCATTTAATCCCCGTCTACACATACTTTAATGTTTTTAAAGCATTTGTTAAGTTGAGGCTCTTCCCAATTTCTCAAATAAAAAATTAAAAGAATTAACTTTTCTGATACTCGCGGCAGAAGCTGCATTAGTATTTGCTTATCTGTTTAGTCTTTCATATGTTCTATTTCAGTGAAGTGACAAGATTTTAACTTGTCACTTAACTTTTTCTTAATTAATTGCTAATAAATACTTCATAATTTCAGGCCCAACATAGAGATGCTTTTATTGAAGAACGTTATGGAAAATACAACATCAGTGATCCATTGATGGCTCTTCAGAGAGATTTTGAAGCACTGAAGGAAGAAAATTATGGTGAAAAGCAACCTGTTTGTGCCAATCCTTTATCCATCTTGAAGGTAGTAATGAAACATTGCAAGAATATGCAGGAAAAAATGTTGTCTCAACTGGCTGCTGCAGAGAGTAGACACAGAAAGGTGGGTTTCCATCTCCTTGGAAGCTTGATGAAAAGTAATAACTATTCTTATTTAGGAATTCATAGAACACAGAACACTACAGTATTATATAGTTACCTACTTTTAATTATTAAATATGCACTATTATATAATGTTATATAAGAATTGCTTTGACTAATTGAGTTAGATGGTTAAAAAATTAAATACATACATACATACATACATACATACATACATACATACATACATACATACATACTCTGATCATTTTTGTAAATAACTGCATTTTTTAAAACAAAACAAAAATATTAAAATTGAAATGTATCAAACAGTAAATTAAAAATACTGTGATTTTAAATTTGTATAATTACAACCAGCTGTATATTTTGCATCTATTCAGTTGCCTGGTATTTATATTTATGAATCTTTGGTATATATTGTTCATAAGTTCATAGTTACTTATAGGTCATAGTGATACCTTTGTTTTACCATTGTTGAAACTTTGTTGTAGAAAATTTACTTTGGTACAATTTATTGCATTGTATTTATATTTTTATTTTTCTAAAAGTGGTATTTCAATTTCAATTTTGTTACCCTGTTATGTAAGTTTGAATGTAAGTGTAAAGCTACAAACAGTCCTCTTTATTATAGTCTAATTAAAAGAAATTAAAACTTCAAGAAATAGAATTTTATTTTTCTTTAATATACTATAGAATGTAAAAGCTGTTTAGATGGGTCATCATGCAAATAGCTGTTTAATTGTTCCTTTGCTTTCAAATTACATCCCAGGGCCAGTTTAATGTAGTGGCTAAAGGCATCAGGCTAGAAACTAGGAGACCTGTGAGTTCTATTCTCCCCTTGAGTACAAAGCCAGTTGGGTGACCTTGGAGCAGTCATTTTCTTTCAGCCCTAAGAAGGTGGCAATGACCATTTTGGGGGGGGAGGGGCTTTTCAGGGAAACTGCGGGATTTGAAGTTACGACAGCCACATACACCTATACAAACACCACATGGTCACATTATGACTGTTTGATAACCAACCCTTACAGCCATTTGCAGCATTCTCCAATATTGCATGATTTTCAGTGTTGGGTTTTTTTTTTGCCAGTTTCCAGCATTTACTTCTAATTTCCAGCAAAGAATGTCCATTGAGTGAAATGTATTCATTTAATGACTGTGGGGTTGACTAATGCAAATATGTCATAAAAATGAATCTACTCATAATGACCAGAATAGTTTACAAATATAGTTCTGGGTTCAATTACGGTTGCAAGTCAAAGATTACCAGTATAATTAAATAATAAGGATAAGTTTGAAGAATATTAAAAGGTATGCTGGTGGTGGTAGATGTCTGTTTTACCATTGCCCTGGATTCTTTCAAAAAGATCTATTCATCAGCAAAAGCTAAGGAGTATCTGTATCTGATGAGTTTGCTTTAAATTTTGCTTTGGACGGATAGAAATCTTCTTTCTTTACACTTGGATGCAGTAGTAATTACTTTTCTAAATGGGATTGATAATGTTCATTTTGGTTTGAAAGGTAATTCTGGATCTTGAAGAAGAAAGGCAACGACACGCCCAAGATACTGCTGAAGGCGATGATGTCACTTATATGCTGGAAAAAGAACGAGAACGGCTCACACAACAGGTATGTCTTCTTCCCAAGTAGCAGTCAGAGGGAAATGATTAATTAATGTTTAACACAAGAGAACATGCCTTCTATGGGTGGGGGAACTTATGTTGGTCTCTATAGTCTTGGGTTTTTCCTTTCTCCCTCAAGCAGAAAATTAGATACTCCATGTTGTATTTACTTCATAATTTATTATTGTTCTGTTTACTCTATAACTTTTTACTTATTTGAATTCAAATACAAATATTAAAAACTCCAATTTTTTCCTCTGAAAATTGTTTATATCCATTATTTACTCTTATTTATTTTTCTTAGTTTGGATGTTAAGCTTTTAACATTTTTAAAAATATACTTTTGTTTTAGTTGGAATTTGAAAAATCTCAGGTGAAGAAGTTCGAGAGGGAACAAAAAAAGTTGGCTAGCCAACTGGAGGAGGAGCGTGCACACCACAAGCAACTTTCTTCTATGCTTGTGTTGGAATGTAAGAAGGCCACAACTAAAGCTACAGAGGAAGGGCAAAAGCTTGGAGAGTTAAATATGAAGTTGGAAAAGGAAAGAAGCAAAGTAAACCAGTTAGAGGAGGAGCTAGCAGCCAAGAAGAAAAGAGGCTTGCAAATGGAAGCACAAGTTGAAAAACAGTTATCTGAGTTTGACATTGAACGAGAGCAGTTGAAAGCCAAACTTAACCGGGAAGAAAACCGCACTAAAGTCCTAAAAGAAGAAATAGAGGATCTGAGAAAAACATTACAACAAGTAGAAACTTCTTTGAAAACTGCCAGCAACAAAGTTGAGAGCACTTCCCCATATGTCTCAATGGTGTCCACAGCAACTGTTACAGAAACCTCCTTAGGTAGGTCAGTGGCTTCTCAGACTAGTAATCACTTGACAGAAAACATGAACCAAGAGTCTTCAGTCAAATTGGCACACACGTTACCACTGGCCGCAGCTCTCCATCCCTATGCCAAGGCAAACGGACATTGTGACGCTGATACACTAGCAGATATTGAGGCTTCTCAACCTGCAGTAGAGAATCTACACAAGGGCAAGTCTGTTGGGCCAGCTGCTGAGAATACTGCAGAAAGTAGCATCTCCCCAGTAAGAACAGAGTCTCTTTCTACTTCAGTGCCACCACTCCCTTCCAATGGAATTTCCTTGTCTCCCAGCAATACTGCTGCTTCTTCTCTGACATCTTCGCCATGCTCCTCCCCAGTCATGACTAAGCGTCTACTGGGAACATCAACCAGCAACCCAAGCTACCAATCTTCCTACCAAGTGGGAATCAATCAGCGCTTCCATGCTGCTCGTCACAAATTCCAGTCTCAGGCAGATCAAGATCATCAATCAAGTGGTCTCCAAAGTCCACCATCCAGAGATTTGTCACCTACTTTTGCTGATAATTCTGCAGCAAAACAGCTTGCCCGCAATACAGTCACTCAGGTTCTCTCCAGATTCACCAATCAACAGGGGCCTATCAAACCAGTCTCCCCTAACAGTTCACCTTTTGGCACAGACTACCGAAATCTCGCCAATGCTATGAGCCTCAAAAGTGAAACTAGCCCAGGTAAGGTCTCTGGTCCTTTAAGTCCCCTTTCACCTGGAATTAAATCACCCACTATACCCAGAGCAGAAAGAGGAAATCCTCCACCAATTCCTCCAAAGAAACCTGGTCTGGCTCCTTCTCCAGTAACTGCCACGCCACCAGTGAAAACTTCAAATCAGGCATCTCTAGGTTCTCCTATGGACATGGCAACTAGTTGTTCAAGCAACGCTGTTGTAGCCAATGGGAAAGATATTGAGATTTTACTGCCAACCAATAGCTAGTCTTAAAAAGAGTAACATTCCAGGTGTTTGCAATTCCTAGAGCTGAAACTCAGTCTTATTCACTCCATGTTATTTATTTATGTACTAACAGAATCTTCTTGTATTACACATTTGTTTCTTTGTTTTATACAGTGTAGAAAATAATACAACTTGTACAATTTTTTGAACGCTCAGAGCCTCAAGGCATCTCATGGCAGCAGGGAAATCAAACAAAAAGAGAAGCAGTTGTTCTGTTCCGGGAGCTGACCTATGGACTATGACAACAGAATACTCATTTTTAAATTATGCAGAAAAACACTCCATGCAAACTTCTATTCCTTTTCTAAGAAGTGCCTGAGCTAAAGCCTGCAGATATGAATGTGATTCTCTGTGATACCAGTAGGCATTATCCAACTGTGGAAAATAACAATTTCTGAATCATGAATGTTTGAAATCAATATGGTTCTTAACCCTTTCCAATATATTTATTGGTAATGTGTTATGAAATGTCCCAAAGGTGAACATTAAACTGGTTTTCTCTGTTATGAACAAAATAATAATAATGTAGCTGTTGTCAGATGCACTTTGGCCTTGTTGCTAAATTGTATGCAACCCGTGTTTTTCCTATGATACAAACTTTGAAAAGAGTTGTTGGCTTTAAGCAACCAAGTTACCAGTCTTTACAAAATATTGTCCACTCCTTACAAGTTTCTCTCCATAGAGCAAAATAAGTAAAACTTTAATAAGCATTCTACTGTTGTGTGTAGAACTTCTGAGAGTAGGGCCTTTGCTGTTCCTTGAGAAAAAAAATTAAATACTACTTGAAATCAGAAAAGACTAATCAGGATTTTCAGATGTTTATATATAAAAAAGGTGGGATCAGTACTAAAAGATCCAAAGCAATAAGTAAAGAATTGCTTAATATCATTGTAATTCAGGCAGGCATAGGTCTCGCTAGATAAGTTTTATTGTCTTAGAGAATTGCTCATTTGGCAGCAATATGAAAACCAAATTCTTAAGCTTTCAAAGATGCAGTTTGTATAGAGAGCTGTATACATAACTAGACACAACATTTTTAATCTTAATAGTGATCACATTGACATTATTTATACCTCAGATCACTTGTACAATTACTTTTAAGGCTTTATGTATTTGAGAAAGTCCATTTTCCTAAGAAAAATAATAAACTGGGACCAATATAAGACTCAACAAGCAGTTTTCTTTGTAATAAATCTTCAGTAATGCAAACTTTAGGGCAAACGTTTATGCCTTGATCATGTCAGTGGGGCCAATATACTTATATAGCTGTTCATGTTTGAAATTGTTTCAGGAGTATTTCATTACTGGGATAATTCAGATCAAGGTTAATGATAAACTAGGTGTCTTTAATTTGACCTTAGGAAAAATATGTGAATGCCTCAACAAACTCAGTGTGCACTAATAATAAGAATCACAACATAATCTTTTGAAACTATTGCAACTTGCTGCTTTGACATTCAGTGATCTGGTTTGGGAAACTCTTGAGTTGTGGGTGGTATTGTGAAATTTAGGAGCAAATATCTGGGTTTAGATGGTGCTGGTTTTTTCAGTGCTTTTAAAACAAATAAGGGCTGAAATTGGTGCATACTTCTTTTCCGGTCATTGTCTCATATATTTTGCCTTTTAAAAACAAAAATAAGCCAAAAAAATCTAGCCTCCATCAATTATAAGTGCCACACATCCATTTGCCACCACAAAATTGCCCATTCCTGCATCAGACCAAAGTTCTTCATTACAATTTTTTTTAAAAGCATTACTTCAGGATGCCGCTATATAGGATATATACATTGTTCTCCCTCCCCCCTTTTTTTTTAAAAAAAAAATGGGATTTCTAGATTATTGTATTTTAACAGTGTCAAATATTTCTGAGGTTGCATTATATTCCACAATATATTGATACAGGAAATCATACAAACCTAATGCTATCCTTCATATATTATGGTCTATATAATTTTTTCTCTAGGTGTTTGGATATCGATGCATAGGAAACAACCCTGATAAGCACATAAACAATTCAGTTTTATAATGCAACCATTATGGGGAAGGCTATAAAACTGAACTCAAGTGTTTTGATGGAATTGTGTCTTACCTTAAAAGAGGTTATTGTAGCAGCTCTTAAAATATTTCTATATGTTTACTAACTTGTATCCTTTCTTTATAACATGACACTATAGAGATTTATACACAGCAATGAATTTCATTAGGAAATGCACTGAGTACTATAGTCCACAGAAATATTGGGGACAGTGTAGAAGGAAATGTATTTTGTTGCTAATAGCCAATATCCTGAGATTAAGCACAACTTAATCCTCTAAGATTTTGAGGGTTAATATTTCAGTTTTCTGTATAGTTAAAATATGGAATTGAAATGTTTAATATTCTATTGATTGTGTATTGAGAAGTGTCATGGACTAATTAGATTTTAATGAAGTTAAAACTGTATAACCTAGTATTAATTGTTCATTAACATCTGTATATTTGTAAAGTCAAATGTATGAAACAGAAGTCTTTTTATCATTTTTATAGATGGCAGCATTAAACATGTTAAATGTTCGTACTATCAATAAAGGGTTTTATTTTTCTGCGGAGTGTTATATGCTATAGTATAGTTTAAAAGTCAAGTGGTTTGTGTTAACTAATAGTATGTAAACATTTCACTGACAGCTGTGCCTAAAATCAATAATTCAGGAAAATACATAAATACATCCATTAATTGGCATTATAAAGACAATGGTTTTTAAAAGAAATTAGGACTACAGATTTAGTGCTGATGATGATATTTAATGATACTGAGAAAGGTCACCATTTAAAACATTGTTTTTAAGGGCTTTATCAATGGTCAGCTATTCTAGGGCTTATCAGTCTTTATTACAGAACAATATTTTAACTGTTAATATGATACCTATCTTAACACTATTGGGTTAAGATCACAACCATTCATTTTTGCTCCATTTTGTGATTAATATAAGCTTTTCCCCTACAATATAAATACACTGCTCAAAAAAATAAAGGGAACACTTAAACAACACAATGTAACTCCAAGTCAGTCACACTTCTGTGAAATCAAACTGTCCACTTAGGTAGAAACACTGATTGGTAATCAATTTCACATGCTGTTGTGCAAATGGAATAGACAACAGATGGAAAGCATAGGCAGTTAGCAAGACATCTCCAATAAAGGAGTGGTTCTGCAGGTGGTGACTACAGACCACTTCTCAGTTCCTATGCTTTCTGGCTGATGGTTTGGTCACTTGAATGCTGGCGGTGCTTTCACTCTAGTGGTAGCATGAGATGGAGTCTACAACCCACACAAGTGGCTCAGGTAGTGCAGCTCATCCAGGATGGCACATCAATGCGAGCTGTGGCAAGAAGGTTTGCTGTGTCTGTCAGCGTAGTGTCCAGAGCATAGAGGCACTACCAGGAGACAGGCCAGTACATCAGGAGACATGGAGGAGACCGTAGGAGGGCAACAACCCAGCATCAGTACCACTACCTCCACCTTTGTGCAAGGAGGGACAGGAGGAGCACTGCCAGAGCCCTGCAAAATGACCTCCAGCGGGCCACAAAAGTGCATGTGGCTGCTCAAACGGTCAGAAACAGATTCCATGAGGGTGGTATGAGGGCCCGACATCCACAGGTGGGGGTTGTGCTTACAGCCCAACACTGTACAGGACGTTTGGCATTTGCCAGAGAACACCAAGATTGGCAAATTCGCCACTGGCGCTCTGTACTCTTCACAGATGAAAGGTTCACACTGAGCACATGTGGCAGACATGACAGGGTCTGTAGACGCCGTGGAGAACATTCTGCTGCCTGCAACATCCTCCAGCATGACCGGTTTTGCAGTGGGTCAGTAATGGTGTGGGGTGGCATTTCTTTAGGGGGCCTCACAGCCCTCCATGTGCTCGCCAGAGGTAGCCTGACTGCCAATAGGTACTGAGATGAGATCCTCAGACCCCTTGTGAGACCATATGCTGGTGCAGTTGGCCCTGGGTTTCTCCTAATGCAAGACAATGCTAGACCTCATGTGGCTGGAGTGTGTCAGCAGTTCCTGCAAGACGAAGGCATTGATGCTATGGACTGGCCTGCCCGTTCCCCAGACCTGAATCCAATTGAGCACATCTGGGACATCATGTCTCGCTCCATCCACTAACGCCACATTACACCACAGACTGTCCAGGAGTTGGGGGATGCTTTAGTCCAGGTGTGGGAGGAGATCCCTCAGGAGACCATCTGCCACCTCATCAGGAGCATGCCCAGGCGTTGTAGGGAGGTCATACAGGCACATGGAGGCCACACACTATTGAGCCTCATTTTGACTTGTTTTAAGGACATTACATCAAAGTTGGATCAGCCTGTAGTGTTGTTTTCCACTTTAATTTTGAGTATAACTCCAAATCCAGACCTCCATGGGTTGCTAAATTTGATTTCCACTGATAATTTTTGTGTGAGTTTGTTGTCAGCACATTCAACTATGTAATGAACAAAGTATTTAATAAGAATATTTCATTCATTCAGATCTAGGATGCCTTATTTTTGTGTTCACTTTATTTTTTTGAGCAGTGTAGTTTCCTTCTATGCTCGTTATTTTTCTTGGATAGGAAATACATATTCATTAGTAGGGATGTGTTTCTTAGATATGTCTTTAGTCAGTAAAATTTATTTTCAACATGGATGTATCTAGGAGAGCAACAAATGAAACCAAAGGTGGCATACAATTTCTTTACATATATCAGATAATAGGTATATTAAATATAAATGAACATTTGGCCTTTTTTGTTGCATCATGGTTCTGTAATTCACCTAGTTTATTTGTTTTTTCCCCTTTGTTGGCATGGCAATAGAGTTCTTTTATGCAAAGCCCTCACCCTGGTCTGGAATGCTGCAAAATGTACTTAACTTCAAAAGCCTATTAAAATTCCACCCACTACTTTCTACATCTTTTGCTCAAGTCAGAGAAGATAATCTCAATGGCGCCAATCTGCTCAGTCTTCTCCTTTTTTAGGAGTATGATTCACGATATACAATTCCTGCAGTTAATGATTTTGCTCAGCAAGACATAATCAAGGTGGAAATCAGTTGCATAGGCAATTAAGTCAATAGACATATCAAGAGTAATATGGGATTTTCAGAAACAATGTATACACACACATAGACTTCTTCAATTCTCAATAGTTGGAGGTAGGCAACAGTATATCAAACATACTTTAAAATAAAAGCTACTTGGTATTTTGAGAATAACACAGAATTTGGATTGATTTAAAAGTCTTATCATGGGGCAAGCTATAGATTTAGTTATTTAACTATAACTCCCTTTTTTTGTAGTAAGTATTTTCCCTTTCCATCCTTGACAACTATGATTATAAACCCTGCCTTTTTAAGGAAGAAAAAGGCATGCATAATCTTTTAAGTATCAAGGGCAATGCTGGCTGGGAACTTGCACAGAGGGTCATACACACAAAACCTTGCTTTTTTGCTTTTAAGAATAAGACTGAGGCCCATCCCTGCTTCCAGGGAAATTCTAATCAAATTTTGTACCCATTCTATCTGCATATTAAACTATAAACCAGAATCAGTCACAACCAATGGCAGAATCTTGTGACCATAGTCTCAAAGAAGGCTACAGTGGGTTAAATCAGATTCATACTTGGCCTGGAGAGTATCAGGAAATCTTCAGAGCTGTAAGCTTTGCTGGGAAGTCAAACATCCAGAATTAGTCAATGGCAAACCATTTCCATCTTTGTGAAGAAAACAACAGATTTTTGGAAGCCCTTGCCATTCTCATCTTCCTGGATATTTCTCGGGCCATTGTGATCTAGATTTCCTTGTCAATATATTAACAGAGATATGTAAAGATTGGAATGGAAATATTACTAATTGGGTGTGCAATACTATTTTTTTCTGGCAACATTTACACAATAGCTCCACTAGGGAGCAACCTATCCATAAATTTTATTTACTTCTCTGATCTAGCAATACTTCTAGGCTAAATGAGTTTTTAAAATAACTTTCCCAACTGGTGTCTTCCAGATGTGCCAGTTTTCATAATCCATATCCAGGATGCTCAAAGCTTATATACAGTAGATCAGGATATGAATTCCAGCCTTTTAAATTTCAAGGATTACATTACCTTTAAGCCTGGAAAAATACTTAATGCAGGACTCCACATTTTCTGTAAAGTGAGTGGACTTAACGAATTTTCAAGGGATAGTATGGTCATTCTCACAAAATAGCTGCTAGAACTGATTTTTTTTTTCCTTTCGTTCAATTATGTCTGATTTTTGGAGATTGCCTGGATATTGCCTGCAGTTTCTTGGCAAGGTTTCTCAGGAGTGATTTCCTACTTTCTCCTTCCTAGGACTCTGAGAAAGTGACTAATTCTAGATCACCCATCTGGCTTTGTGCCTAATCTGGCTTCTAGTTTGATGTCTTCAGAACTACACCAAACTGGCTTTCACACAGAGCTGATATAGCCAGACGCAAAATTGCCTTTACTAGAAGACAAATGGTCCAGTAGCTCTCCACCAGAATTTTTGTTCTCTAGGATGAACTTTATTTAAACCTATCATGATATAATTTCCAGGTTATTGCAATAATATTTTCTCTTGAACTTGGGAATCTGCAGACAGAAGGAGGCAAAATCCTACAATGGCAAGTCCAGCTGTGCCACCATATTGGACAATTGTCACACCTCTTAATTCAAGTCTTCAAGTTCTTCTTTTTTACAGATGCAAGCAACCTTAATAAAACAGTTTCTTACTAAAACCTTAATAGCAGCTTCTATCACACTAAAGTTTTAGTACTGTTTATTTATTTTCCAAGATTTTAAATGTTTAATTCCTCTAACCTGCCCCTTTATGGTGGATTCACTATACCTTATCCCACATTATTTTATTTTCTAAGTATGCCAAGATGATATATATAAGTTCAGAAATATTCAAGTAAATATCAAGAATATTTTAGAAAATACAAAGCTAGCATTCTAATATTCTGTTTTTCTTTATTTTTGATTAGTTAAACCATTTCCTTTAAGAATAATTATCCGGGTCATGGTATTTTCAGAAATAATTTGGGATCACACAACTACTTCCAAGAATAATGCAAAAAAAAAAAAAAGTGTTTCATTTTGATCAGTGACCAAGGAGCTGAAAATGATTTGATGACACATAATCAATGGCTATCTGGATTTTCCCCTGATTTTCCCCTGTGATGGTGACAAGAGTAAGTCTGCCTTCAGCCAAATCCCAAATGTTCCCTCAACCTAAAAAGGTTATCTGGTCCATCTTCTCAGCTATGTTCTCACAGGACGTAAACCCAAAGCTGAATATAGCATAACCTGATACTGTTTTAATTGATTAGGGGTTGTGAAAATTTTTGACTCCTAGCAACCACATATACAGGGTTTCTTCATGATGATCTGTCCTTAACCTGAACTTTCAGATATTCCAACAGTGCCCTCATTTCCACTGTAACTGAGCCCACCTACTTTGCTGCCTGTCATGCTCTTCTCATTCTTTCCACCCTTCCCAGCACTAAAGCCTCCAGAGAACTTGGTCTTTGCATAATATATCCTTTAAAAAAAAATCTTACAAAGGCATAAGAAAATGGTTGAATTCACACACAGGTTCAGCCACAAATTGCCTAGTCCTGTGTTATCTTTTGTCTACTAGCCTATTATCAGCCCAGCCCTCTTGTTTCAGATGAAGTTCTAGATGCTCCCATTCTTTCCTGATATAAAGAAAAGGCATGGCTGCCTAAACATGAGACCAGTAGGTGGCAGTTTTGCCTGTTGGATACTGTTCATTTTTTTCATTCAGGCAAGAGGAAATATTCTGGCCCAAATCTAAGTGATGGTTATGATCGCCCTCTTTACCTGTAAATCACTCATTGATGAAGGCATAAGCTTATAGTTTCCCGAGGTTATTGCTGAAAACCTTTCACCAAAACTATTTGTACAGAATGTGTGTGTGTGTGTGTGTGTGTGTGTGTAGATAGATGGAGGGAGGGAGGGAGGGAAGGGGAGAGGGTTTTAAGTACAGGCTGCCCAACTTTAAAATTACTCTGAATGGCTTACAGCTAAGAACTGACAGATGTATAAAAGCATATAAAATTGACCAGAAAAAAAATGGAATATGCAAAGCAAGATTAAAACAAATCATAGCAAAGTAAAACAAAACAGGGAGAAGGAAAAAGAGGGTCTCCACAGCCAACCTATCTCCAAGGCCAGGAGGAACAATCAGGTGTTCAATTGCTTTCTGAACAGTATAAGAATGAGACCACGCAAATTTCTGGGAGGAGATCCTGTCAGAGGGCAGGGATTGCAACAGTGTAAGTGCGCTACCTGGGTCCCACATTCTGTAATTAATACCGTAAGACCTGCAGTGCACCCACTTTGCTGGACTATAGCAGAGGAGCAAAGACAACTGACTTTAAGATAGTAACTACTCATTACGCTCATTGCATTATATTCTTCCAGTAAGGTCCAAGAACTAATACCCTTCCTGTCCTGGGCAGAGGAATGAGTGTAAGCAATAGGGAGGGAGGGAATGATTATAGAAGAATGGGCATAGATGGTTTCAAATCCACTTTTTTAAAAATGGGAGTTCCACTGTATTATCTGCAGAAGCCAATGCTACCTAAATGAATATCAGCTCCTTGTATACTTAATGTTAAATTTATTTGGTATTTTTCTCTTTTTTGTATACCTTTTTTCCTTTTGTTGTTGTTGTTAGAGCTGAATGTATGCTTTTGGTTCGGCTTGTTTGTTTTTCTGTTTGTATTTTACCTTTTATGATAATAAATAATAAATAAATCCCCTTATACTTGTCAAATTACTCCCCCGGCCAACTTTAAAAAATTATTTTAATTAAAAACTAAGTTTTATCTATAGCATGATGAACCTAAAACCAATTCCCATAATTTGCACAATGATATCATAACACATTATCATGTCATTGTCATCAAATGTTAAAACTCATGGCAAGAATCTTTTCCCAGTGTGATCATCATTCCAAAAATACAATCTTAAAATAATCATTGGTATAGGAAAAGAGAAGGAGCATTTTTATTTAACTACCCAGAAACTGCATCCATTGTAAAGTGCAGTACCTATATGTTTTATTGGTTCAGGCCAAGGATAAAAATGTCCAGCTGGTTTTTATACCTCTCATCTTCAATGTTATCATGAACAATGAGTGTTAAAGATGATAGAAAAGCAACATGGGGGTGGGATATTATTTTTCACCAAGTGGAACTTCCCAATAGTCTTTGATGTGTTGGCAAGACAGATTCTTCAAGCTGAAGTTTAGAAGAAGAGCAGGAGGTCTGGAATATTGCCAAGAGGGAATTGAAATTCTCATCTAAAAATTCTCTCTAGTCTGTATCCTGAATAAATCAGGATACATTTCTGGAACTGATTTGTCGTATTCTAAAATATAAACACAAATTGGAGTATCTGGAGGAGAGAGGGATTGTAAGAAAAATCTGTGGAAAAGATGCATAAACCATATAGAGTACCATTGTGGCAGAAAGTAACTGATGATGAGAATTAGACTGAACCAAATTTCCCATAAAGATGGGTACATTTTGTGCATCTCAGCCTGTTTTATTAAACATGCTTGTTTGCAGAGCTGGTCCTCTTGTTTGATAGATAGTGAGTGGTAGTCATTGCATGTGGATGAAACACTAAGGAGCAAAGTTTTGGAAGATGATGCTTGTCTACTGCATTAAAATGCTGTCCCTACCCTCAAGATGTTGTCTTACTCCCAGGTTGGAAGTAGCAGTCAGTCCAATCAGTAGCATTACTTAGAATTGGGGGAAATGAAACTTGCCCTTTGCTTGGAAAGCTCAATTGGGATTGGGGGAGGGAGAAGGGGGGGTTTCTCCTTAGAAGTAAGCTTCACCAAATCTAGTGGGCAAAGACTGGACTGCACTTAAGATGAAAAGTTGAAATGAACTAGAAACATCTATGCAGTTTTTATTTATTTATTTATTTGTTTTATTTGGTTTGTCAATTGCTTACAAGATAATAGGTATAAGTAAAAACATAGTTATGAATACATGGATACATATAAGAAGAATAAAAGAAACAATAGGACAGGGACGGTGTCAACCAAACAAGGCAAAGGGGGGGGGGGGGGGGAAAAAAGAAAGAAAAAAAAAAAGGGGAAAAAGGGCAAGGCGGGCGGCGGGGGGGGGGGGGGGCCCCGGCGGCGGCCCCGGGGGGGCCGCGGGGGGGGGGAAGGGGCGGGCGGCCGCCGCGGGGGGGGGGCCGGGCCGCGGGGGCGCGCGGGCGCGGCCCGCGCGGCCCCCCCCCGCGGGCCCCCCCCCCCGGCCCGAAGAGCAGCACCCCGAACGGAAACCAAGACCAAGCGGGCCCCCCCCCCCCGACCCGCCGGCGCCGGCCCCCCCCGGCCACCCGGCACGCCGGCCCCGCCGGGCCCGCCACGCAACCCCGGCCCCCCCCCCCCCACCCGAACCCCGAGCACCGCCCCCCCCCCCCCCGCCCGGGTGTAACCTGGGGCCCCCTTCCGGCTTCTGCCTCTGCACTTAAAGGGCACCAAGGCACATTGGTGCACTTATGCACACCCCCTACAGACCTCTTAGGAAAGGGGTGAGGTCAATAGTAGACAGTCTAAGGTTAAAGTTTTGGGGGTTTGGGGAAGAAACCACAGAGTCAGGTAGAGTATTCCAGAAATTGACCACTCTGTTGCTGAAGTCGTATTTCCTGCAAACAAGTTTGGTGCGATTAACCTTGAGTTTGTATCTATTGTGTGCTCTTGTATTGTTATGGTTGAAGCTGAAGTATTCATTGACAGGTAGGATATTGCAATGTACAGTATAATTTTATATACTATACTTAGATCGGACCGAAGGCGGCGTAGTTCTAGGTTTTCTAGGTCTACAATTTCAAGTCTGGTGTCACAAGGTATTCTGCAATGAGTAGAGGAGTGGAGAACTCTTCTTGTGAAATATTTCTGGACTTCTCAACTGTGTTAATATCAGATACGTAATGTGGGTTCCAGACTGATGAGCTGTATTCGAGTATTGGTCTAGCAAATATTTTGTATGTTCTAGTTATTAGTGTAATATTTCCAGAGAAAAAGCTACCTAAGATTAGGTTAACAAATCTTAATGCCTTTTTCCCTATGTAGTTACAATGGGCTCTAGCACTTAGATCATTAGAGATGAGTACTCCAAGATCCTTGACAGAGTTTGGATCATCAACAGGGTCTTGACTATTCAGCTTGTTTTTTTGTTTTTTTTTTGCCAATATGTAAGAGAGAGCATTTATTTGTTGAGATTTGAAGTAGCCATTTGTTTGACCATTCTGATACATAGTCGAGGTCTTTTTGAAGGATAGCAGTATTGTCTGTGGTGTTGAATAGCTTTACATCATCAGCGAAGAGAACATGGTTGCTCTTGATATGATCACAGAGGTCACTTACGTAGAGTATGAAGAGAGTTGGTCCTAGAACACTGTCTTGGGGGACACCACTGTTGACAGGTACAGAATTTGATAGGAAGCTCCCAATTTTGACCATTGTTGTCTGTTTGACAGGAATGCTTCTATCCAGTTATGCAGGTGTCCAGAGATACCATAAGATTTTAGTTTTAGGAGTAGTTTGTCATGCCACTGAATCAAAGGCTTTACAGAAGTATATGTAGATTGTGTCTATTGCTTTGCCCTGATCGAGTTGTGTAGTCCATATGTTTTTGCAATGTAAGAGTTGCAGATTACAGGATAGTTTTTTTCTGAAACCAAATTGTTTATTAGAGAGTAGGTTGTTTGTCTCTAAGTGGAGGATAATGGATTGGTTAATAATTGATTCCATGACTTTACAGGTGATGCAGCATAAAGAGATTGGTCTGTAATTTTCAACTAGGCTGGGGTCTCCCTTTTTGAAGATGGGGATGACCGTGGTTTGTGACCATAGGTTAGGCAAGGAGCTGGTCCTGAAAGATTTTTCAAAGATTATGCTTAGAGGTTCAGCTATGGCAGTGGATAGCTTTTTTAAGAAGTAGGCACATATTCCATCCGGTCCAATAGATAGAGATGGTTTTAGATTGTGTAGTGCTTTTTCAACATTGTCTTCTGTAAAATTGATATGTATTAGATCATTGTAGTTGTCTGTGGTTCGACTAGGAAATACTGGGCATGATCCATTGCTGTTTACAAATACTGAGTCAAAGAATGTGTTAAAGAGGTTGGCTTTAATGGTGTCATCATTGCAGTCTTTACCATTAGGTCCTTTCAGGGGTGGGATGGACCTTGAGTCTTTTAGTTTGTTGTTTAGAAAATTGTAGAAAGCGCAGGTGGAATTGGTGCATAGAAGGTTTTCCTCCTGTTTAATCTGATAATTGGTGCATTCACTCTTTATCTGGTGGTATAAACTTTTGTATCAGTTTTTGAAGTTGGCAACGTGACCAGATTTGCTTTTTCGCCAAAGTGATCTCTTTTTGGATTGAAGCTTCCTTATTGTTTTGGGTAATTTGTTTTTTCTGGTTTTTGGAGTTATTATTGGTACATATAGTTTGATGACTCTTTTGACTTCAAGTAAAAAAATGTTGTAATGGTCTTCAACAGTATTGCATCCAGTGAATAGAAATTGCCAATCAAGGGATGAGAGATCGTTACCTATAAGATCGTAGTTGCCTTTTTTGAAGTTATAATTGGGGATTCCATCGTTGTGTTGATTTTTGTGTGGAGGTATGTTAAGACAAAATTAATCATGCTGTGGTCACTGTTGGAAAAGGGTTCTTTAATTTGTATTCCGTAAATTGAATTCAAACTATTGCAGAAGATGAGATTGAGGCAGTTGTTAAGTCTAGTATTGTTGGTTACTAGTTGGGTGTCACTGATTTAAAAAAGCAAAGTGAGCATGTTTTTGGAGTTGTTTAGAGTCAGGTGTCAGAACCCAGCAATTCTATCATAATTAAACCCAGCAATTCTATCATAATTAAATTCTACCCTTTCCCTCCACCCCATTGTATGATCAAGGCCCAATGCTGATAGCAATTCCCCCCTTCAGCTCCCACATTCAGTGGCACCAGTATGCTTCCAATTCAGTTGCTCTGAAATAACACATTAGGGGATCATATTGGTAATGTTAGCTGCCAAGTGCTAACTCAGTTGCATGGCTATTCATAGAAGATGTTCCAGCACTCACAGATAAGACCACAGGGAGTGTGCTGTGGCCCAATAATATTCCATGGATGACTGACCACTGGTTGCTCAGCTCCTGGGACATCCCTTGTATGCTGCATCTTTTGGTTTCCTATATGCTATTTGGTTTAAATGAAATTTGCTTTGAGAGCCCTTAAAGGACCAGAAAAGTGTTCAATTTTATGGTTAGACTTAAGTGTAGCACACAAAATTATCTGCTACAATGTCCTACCAGTCAGTGACTACTTCAGCTTCAACCACAGCAACACAAGAGCACACAACAGATACAAATTCAATGTAAATCGCTTCAAACTTGATTGCAGAAAGTACGATTTCAGCAAGAGTGGTCAATGCCTGGAATGCACTACCTGACTCTGTTGTTACATCCTCTAACCCCCACTCCTTTAACCTCAAACTAACCACTATTGACCTCACCCCATTCCTAAGAGGTCTATAAGGGGCGTGCATAAGTGCACCATCGTGCCTACCATCCCTGTCCTATTGTCCCCATTTATTTGTACCTATTTCCTGTATTCTTACTCATGTTTATACTTATATCTATTACCTTGGAAGCGATTGACAAATCAAATAAATAAAAATAAATAAGTAAAATCTCCCAGGTGTATTTTTTGTATTCTCCAAGATTCTTTTGACCATAATTGCTGAAAATTGGTGAAGAAATTGTCTGCTATTTGAAAACAGGAAGCAAGAAAAGAGTATTTATTGAGTTTAAAAGCAAAGAAAGAAAGCTCAAATGTTTCCTCTAAACTCAGGAAAAACACAAGCAAACTTCTGTATTTGCCCATATTACCTCACCCATTGCAAATCACGAGTTTTTCTTGATCTATATAATGCAGGAGCACGCAACTTTGTTGTGGCTCAGGCAGCATAGTTGGCTATATTTTTTGGCCTTAGATCTGGAGACACAAGTGGACAGAACATAGCCAAAACAAAAGTTATTTTAGTTAAATTAATTGAAGTTACCATGATGCATGTAATTACCATTTTCAGTTGCATAACAAATCAGTTTGGCAGAAAGTTTTGGAGACATTTGGGGGGAACAGCACCAGAGACTTAGGGGGAATATAATGACACTGTAAGTGCCAGTTACTCTTCCCTGCTACAGTGATTTAATTACAACATACAAAAGTATGTCATGCGATTTCACTAAGTGCTACTCTAAAACACTGTTAACTAGTTAGGTTTCCAAACATGGAGTGGTATTTTTGAAAGTTTCCACTCAGCAAATTGATATCAATATTTTTCCCCAATATTCTTTTTCTTCTTCCCTTCCCCATTAAGTTATGTTGGGAGTCCCCCACAATCTGCTATTTTAACATCCCAGTTAAGGAGCAGATTTTTTTTATTCCAAGTTGCCTTACGGGTTGATAGGACTAGGATTAAAATCATCGGGGGGGTTTTCTTTCCTAGAAATAATTTCTAACTGAAAGTATTGAACACAATTTTTTTTAATGATTGTGAAAATTAAGGCCACGAATCTGACAGCATAATTTTCCATTGTTTAGTTTTTGGTCACCTAGGAGGAAACCCCAAATCCAGACACAATTTTGAATGCATCGGTATTGGAAAAACCATGAGCCAAATATTTTGAAGGGCTTAATGTACACATTGCCAACATATTTCCAATAAGGGCAAGAAAAACAGATGAATGAGTTTTTACTGCCTTAGCAAAGAACATTCAAGTAGGATTTGTGAATGGAAGGTCCCGTTTTACTGCATTCCAATTCTTCAAGTCAAGCTTCTTTCCAGGTCAAGCTTTTTTTGGTTCAGCCAACCACGTACTTCTACACACAGCTGCCTTTCGTCTGCCTCACAGGCCTTGTGTATGCGTGTGTGTGTGTGTGTGTGTGTGTCGTGCCAGATGATTAATCTCTTGCACTTGAATAATTGTCTAAGGCATCAATTAATAAACCCCCAACCTAGACAGTGCCGCCTGGTAAACATTTCCCTTTTTTACTAACTGTGACTGGGGATAGTCCGACTGTCAGATGCACAGAGCAGAACAAATGTTATGGTAAAGGCCGCCAGGCTCAGAGCCACTGAGGCAAGCAGAGTGTGAGGATCTGGGGTCAAATGTGTTTGACGGGGAAGGGTCACCATGGCGGGAGGTTTGTTTGTGGAGGGGCTGCCTACATAAGAGAAGGGGGGTGCGAAGGGGAATGCCTGCTGTCACTAGGAGGCTGAAGAGAAGGCAGCCAGCCTGGGGATAAAATGCTTGACAGGTTTGGACTGGAAGGCGAGTTGATGAGCTGAGAGATGAAAATTCACAGCTCAGCACATAGGCCTGTTACTGAAGAGGTGTTTATTTCAGGGGCAAACAGAGAGATATACCTACACATGCACACATATGCACACATATATAACTGCAATTACAGACAATTGTAAACACAAAATATAAATATAACCATGCAATGTACAGAACTGTAAAAAACTTAATGTACAGCTCCAATGGAAAATAAATATGCAGCATTCAAATGATAGCCCCTGAAGATAATTTGCGTTATTTGAAATTCAGGTGCCATTACTTCTTATAGAAGATATTTTTCAAACTTGGCAACTTTAAGTATGAACTTCAACTTCCAGAATTCCCAGCCAGTGTGCCTGAACAAATTAATAGTACTATTATTAGTGAGTAGTCTGATTTTCTCTCACTTTGTATTGAAATATTTGTTTTTCTTTCAGCCCAAGATATTCTTAACCATTTTCTCCAATGCTATGTTTGAAAGGCATATTTCATTCGGGATTTCTATTGATCCGGGATTTCTGATGAGCTATATGTTACCTCTGCAAAACTGACCCTCACAATATCTTTGTTGTCACTGAAATAATAGTTTGTCTATCACTATTTGTTTTGCCAAATAACAGGCATTTCTTTATTTCTATAGAGCTTACACACACACACACACACACACACACACACACACACACTAATGGTGGGGCTGGAATTTCAAAAGGTTATTACAGATACAGATTAACAGAGTTGGAAGGGACCTTGTAGGTCATATAGTCCAACCTCCCCACCCAGCAAACCCTACACCATTTCTGATAGATGGCAGTCCAGTCTCTTCTTGAAAGTCTCCAGTGATGAAGCTCCCACAACTTCCAAAGGCAAGCTGTTCCATTGGTTGATCTCGCTGTCAGAAAATTTCTCCTTATTTCTAGGTTGAATCTCTCCTTGCACAGTTTTCATCCATTATTCCTTGTCTGGCCTTCAGGTGCCTTGGAAAAGGTTGACCCTCTTTATTGTTGAATAAAACCTGTTGGCAAATCATACAGATTTGATCCAACAGATAAATGCAGGCAGATGGAGGGTGTATTAATACAATACATTATGTAATTGCCTTGCAAAGAAGCTAATAATTTAGCTCAGATAATGCTTTGACACTATCTAAGTAGCAAGACAATACACTAATGGCTTTACTTACATCTGTTGGAATGAAGTTAATTTTGTCTCCTGGATATGGTATTTAATGAAGTGGACCATAGGACCTCAAATGCTTTTGAGTTAGATTTATGGTTTTATATATGGTTTTAAAAGTCACACCATTATAGAATGGGAATTATACTTTCCCTGATAAAAGACCAGGTAACCTAGCCTCTTCCCATAAGGAAAAAATGAAGCTATATTATAAATTATGTTTGTGCAAAGCACTGTATATATAAAAATATTTAGATCTCTGATGGCTTGACTATGGAAAAATTGATAATGAAGCCCAACTCCTAGAGACTTTTCCAACATATATGATTAATGTGCATTTATTTATAAATGCAGGCTATAAATAAATCTAGATCACCACCCTAGAAGGTCACTTGCTTGCACACAAAAAAACACCCTTTCAAAATTAGTACTCCAGTATGTCAAAAACAGAACTTTTATGAGTCACGGCAATTGATTGAAACAACTATATTATGAGGTTAAAACCCACACCATTATCTAAGTGCTGGGGGAAGTACATTCCACTGCAAGAATGGACATTTCCTCAATCATGGGCATCACATTATGCCTCTCTCTCTGAAAATCCTGTTTCATGCAGGAATTGCTAAGTGGAATTTGGTGAATGTGGAGAAACAAACCATCAATATATATTAGTTTGATTGTCTCTTCTCATTATTATCTCAGTATCTCTATATAAATGCTCATACTTAGAATATTCTAACTTTGGCCATAAAAAGAAGATGTATTAGGTCTCTCACATGGATAGCCCCAAGAGGGTAGCTGTACAGAAATTATTGGATATGGGATTGGAAAACCCTTTTAGCAATATTTTCATCATTGATGCTAAACAGATCAGAATATAAAATGAAAAATATTTGACTCTGAATTTATATTGTAAAATTGAAAGAGCTATGTTTAAAAAAAAATTAAAACACACCTGTATATTTTGCCACAAGATGTTAATTAATTACTAAGACAATTTATGGGTTTTTCGATCAGTGGTGGGATTCAATTTTTTTACTACCGGTTCTGTGGGCGTGTCTTGGTGGGCGTGGCAGGGGGAGGATACTAAAAATCTGCAGTCAGAGGTGGTATTTGCCGGTTCTCCCAACTACTCAAAATTTCCATTATCGGTTCTCCAGAACTGGTCAGAACCTGCTGACTACCATCTCTGGTTTCAATGTATGTAATGATCTATGCAGTGACAAAGTCACTTTAGAAGTTCATAGTATATTTAATGGACGTTGATTGTATTGTTAAATCTGGACCAAAGCCTTCTTTAAATTCACATGCACATATAAAGAGTGGATAAGAACTAATTCATTCATTTGAATGGAAGGAAAAGGTCAATGTGAATTCAAGAATTTACATATCAACTTGTTTAATTAAGGTTTCCTAGCATGCACACTATGAAATACAATAAATCTGGGGAAATCCATAATACTATGATTACCACCTACAAAAAACTTTCCTCCCCCTTGGCATGGCTGTTAGGAAGGCATTGTACACTTCCACTTCTGTTTTAGATAAACTCAGTTTAGTGCAGACGTGATGAATCCATATCCTCCAGATTCCCTTAAAATAAATCCTGATAGTTGACATTGCTTAATATGTAATTCAGTGTCATCTGGATAGCCACAAATTCTCTGCACTTTGTTTAGTATGTCATCTAAAGCCTCAAATATGATTAATCCTAATTATAAATGAAAACAATCCAGTTTAATTAGCTGTAATTTGAATTTGGTTTTCTCTTTCCAACCACAATGTTGCAATATGGTACGGAAAATAATTTTCTTTCAGTTATCTTTTTTGGCTATCCTATCTTTGAATCTGAATAATTATAATAAACATAATACATTTTGGTAAGCAATTGGTGGATTCACCCACCATAATTTCCTCCCCCACCAAGCATTACCTGCCTGCAAACAAACAAAAAACAGCATCTGTCATAAAATTAAGAGGCATTGGAACAAGTGTAGGCAGGGGCATAGAGTGGCCTGTTTGGCTATTTGTCAAGTTGCCCAATATGGCACTGTGACAGAGAAATTTCACACTTGTCACTTATTAGTTGGGTATTTCTGAACATAGGACTACTGATGAGGGTATAGGCTCATTCTTTAAGCTTGTGGGTTGGTTTTTGAATGTTTTGTTACCAGGCAAGGTAACATCTTCAATGGAATGTCAGTGTCAGTGTTCTTCTGTTGTCAGTGGAATGTCAGTGTTCTTCTGTTTATAAGGACTTTGTATGGTCAGTAGGTCTTGTGATGGTGAGGTCATGTCAGGTTAGGGTCACATCAGGTCAAGGTCTTGTGGTGGGTCTTGTGGTGAAGTGCTGGTTGTGGGGGGCTTCCATGGGTTGGTTGAGGATCAGTGCTGTCTCTGGTTGGCTGTGCAGTTTGAATTTGAATTCTAAGGGGTTTGTAGGCTGGTTGTAGGTTGATGTTTCTGTTGATGGAATTGCTTTTGGAGTGCCAGGCATCAATGAAGTCATGAGCATGATTGTATGGCCAATGATTCTTATATTGCTCCAATCAAACTGGTGCTGTTTGTTGTCAGTGAAGGTACAGATAATGTGCAAGCCCCTCCCCCCAAACCACCTCCCAATGATTCTTACCTGACATAACCTTACCATCACAAGACCTATCACAAGACTCTCACTGATGACTCACATCTAACCCATCACAAGACCCACCATAGGACCGTAACTTGACACACCCACACCTGACCCACCACAAGACCCATCACAAAACCCTGACCTGATGTGACCCTCACCTGGCATGACCTCACCATCACAAAACCTACTGATGCCCCCCCCCAAAGCCCTTATAAACAGAAGAACACTGACATCCCCTAAATTTCACTGAAGATGTTACCTATCCTGGTAACAAAACATTCAGAAACCAACCTATAGCTCAGAGAACCACTTAAACCCAAACTACAGATATTCGCCACTATTGCAAACAGGATTATTGCTCTTCTGAAACAGTACTAGACCTATATCCAAAAGTTACCTGGCTGACAGGGTGCAGTGCAGAAGAGGGGGTTGGGTAAATTAGGAGGGAACAATCAAGAACAACCTAGCCCTCAATAAAATAACAGTGCAGCAGTTCAGCAGTTTGATCCTCAACGGCTGAAGATTGACTCAACCTTCCATCCTTCCGAGGTCAGTAAAATGAGGACCCAGATTGTTGGAGCAATATGGTGACACAGTAAATCACTTAGAGGGGGCTGTAAAGCACTGTAAAGCAGTATATAAGTCTGAGTGCTATTGCTATAATGAGTTTCCTTCTGTTCCATGAGCACAACAGCTGGAATTACTTCTCCACCCAGGAAATAAAAATATTAAAGTATTCAGTCCACACAAAACATCTCATTGGCAAAAACAGTAGAAAACTTCTAATACACCCAATGGTGGCAGTACCTGCCATTTGCAACCAACCAAATCAATCTCTCTTTCCTAATTAACATGAAGCACAAGACTAGCACTCTAGCTTTCTTAAGAATACTAAAACCATGTTTAACAAGTGAGCTTAACTTTTTCTAAAGTAAGCTAAACTCATCTTTAAAAAGACCCTGTGTTAAACTTGACAAGAGCACTTTGGACAAAGCAGTTAGGTAGTATGTGGTTAGATGTCCTTGAGAAAGCCAGATAGTGGTGGTGAGAATGATGAGGATGATTCACAATAACTTTACATGGTCAGTATTAGCTAGGTAGATCATACTCAAATCCACCCTCAACAAATATATAATCAGTGAGGTGGGCTAGATCAAGTCCATGGCAAAAATTATGCTAGAGAAAAAATGGAAATTGCTATTTCCAAATGTGCTGGATTTCAGCTCCCAAAATTTGCATCCAGCTTTAACAGAAGATTGCTCTCATAACTGTTTCATTGTGTTAATTTAAGAAAAGAATGGTGTTAGATTATTCAGCAGGCTTGATAAATGGATAAAATGCTACAACTTATTTCAACATGACAATTAATTATTTAGTAGATTCATTTGCACAAGTATTGGGAGCAGGACATTTTAGGTAGCTTACTGTGTGACCCCAGTCTATTTTGGTAAATTTATGATTCAATGACCAGAAATATTACACATTCAATCTGTTGGAGACCCATCCAATAGGTCTGTAGCTTATTCTATCCCATCAGAAATATCCATACAGTATGACCCTCCAAGTGTTTATGTATGTCACATGCAATACCCATTAAAAATAACAAGTGCAGTTTTGATTGCATCAATGTCGGCCACTGTCTTACTTTTGTTGCCCACAGAAGTTTAGTAGAACCAATAATGTGTCAGTATTATTACCAGCATGGTGCTAGCATGGTTAATTAGAATTATTAAAACAGCTATTATTGTTAATCTCAGAACATTTACAAGCTAGAAAACAGAATTTGCAAATTTCTGTTACATTTTTAAGTACCTTTACAGAAAAACCTCCCAGCAGCAAGCAGTTAGAAATGGTAATACAACTCAATGGGATATCACATTATAGTATAACAAATTTGTACATTTACATTCCTGAAGATAGTTTGAAGAATATTGTAGAAAAGATTTCAAATTTTTGAATTTATAAATTCGGTTTCCTCTCTCCCTGACAGGCTCATTTAACATTTACTAGTCAAAAGGTCTTTTATTGTCAGTCCAATGCAGTTCCAAAAATACTTAGAGGTGTGATTTTCTTTTATATTTTTTAATAAGCTTATGTATCTATTCAAATTTTTCTTTACTTCCTATGGGACTTTTCGGTAGAATATGGAAAAGAACTCACATTTTTAAATACACTTTTTATGCTAGGAAACACATTAGGCTTCCAGCTCACAAAAATATTTTTGTCACTTGCTCCTTTGGACAGATGTTGGAGAATTTATTTGATTGTTAGTCCTCTTTGTTGACAAGTCGATGACATCTATGCTAAGAGGCTAACCAGTTAAATGCGTGGATTTCAGTAGTGTTTCAAATAATTCATTAATATTCATGTATATCTGTAAGATATTCATGAATATTAATGATATAGACACATACACATCAGAGGTGGTATTCAGCAGGTTCTGACCAGTTCTGGAGAACCAGTAGCGGAAATTCTGAGTAGTTCGGAGAACCGTCAAATACCACCTCTGACTGGAGATTTTACAGGATCTTTCCCCTGCCACACCCACCAAGCCACGCCCACAGAACCGGTGGTAAAAAAATTTGAATCCCACCACTGATATACACACATAAAGAGACACTTCTGGCAAACTCCATACTTGAGCTTCAAGACTGTGTAAAATGGTCATCTTCTCTAGCGGTTTGGAGAAAGATCAGTTAAAGTCTGGTTTTAACAGGAACCATGTGAGAAATTATCCTGAAATTATGCATTGTCATGTATTACCAGGGCCAGAGGCATCCAGATCATATACTTCACTGACGAGGGTGGGATGAATTATTGGCCTATTTAAGAAATAAGCACTGTTTCTAAACGTGTAATTTTATCTAGAACGTTTCATATGAAAATTTCACATTCAGAGCTTTCACATGCATGTCAATTTTGTCCTTTTCACATTCACACACCAAAGGTCTATGTCAAGGGTCTATCTGATGAGAATTTTAACAAGATCCTCCTCCCCACACAGGAACTTTATTTCCACTTTGACATATGCCAGACTCGCCTAAAAAGACCTGCCTGCCAAGGAATAAAATAGTACATGAGGAAATACATCTTCAAGACAGAAAAGACTCTGGAATCTGAAATGATAAACACAGTTACAGGTCCTACTGATCAGGTTATGCTCTGGAAAATGTAAACGGTAGGGGTGTGTGCATGTATATGTGTGCGTGTGTGCTTTTCTATAAGTACATCTGTATATGAGACATACAGTATATGTTTGTCCTTGCTTGACCAGATGCAGATATTTTTGGAGTACTGCAGTATTGCAGTAGTATTGCAGACTAATCAAAATTGGTAAGCCGTTGTTAAGTGAGTGTTTCTTGCTGTGTTCCAAAGCTCTTTAGCATATCATATCTGACAGCAAATTGAAATGAGCACAGATTAAAATTTCAGCTTCCAACCTATTCCCATCTTGTTACATGCCTCTATTATTCTGACAGATGGAATTCAGAACTTGTCTTTCTTATTGTACATACTTACCCACACCCATGAATTTATGTATCCCCTTCTAAACAATTAACGACCAGGAAGATAGGGTCTGAAAATGTAGCAAGATGCATTCAGACTATTAATCCAGATGTTGTTTAACTGTAGGTCCCACCATCTCCAGTCACTGTGACCATGGGCACAATTGTGAAAGAGGTTACTTCATGTTCTGGTTATGAGTTTCTTAGATGTATCTGGTTAGTCGAAGTGTGTTATAGAATAGAGGACTAAAAATGTCATTTGGCTAATGTCAGTTACCTGATACCAGAACTATTTTCTTTATTGCTTACTTACAAGTGCTTTTTTTTTTCTTCTTCTCTTGCAGTATAGTTTTCATCATACCTTGAAGAACATTTCC
This sequence comes from Notechis scutatus, assembly GCF_049901735.1. Lineage (NCBI taxonomy): Eukaryota > Metazoa > Chordata > Lepidosauria > Squamata > Elapidae > Notechis > Notechis scutatus. Next base: position 40,732,715 of record NC_142011.1, on the reverse strand, counting down.
TTTGAATTTCATACCATTTCTTAAAATACAGAATAACTTTGACATTCTAATTATGTAGTCTCAACACTCTGAGAAGATGCTAAATTTGAGGAAACTGAAATATACTAGCTGAGACTAAGATTGTAATATATCAATCCAAAGTTTGTGAGAGGGAGGGAGGGAGGGAGGAAGGAAGGAAGGAAGGATCATTTTCATGAACTGGTAAGTGTAACATGAATATGTCCCACTAGTTTTTAAATGTCCTTATGTTCCTTTATTTCCCTTCCAGCTCAACATTTGTAATTTCATTGTTAAACTGCTGTTTTTTTTCCTCTTCTTCTGAAACCAGTCTTGCTATATCAATAATCCACAGCAACTCACTAATGATATGCTTCAAGATGCAGCCAGTCACAGAGATCTGTCCAGTCTCCATGTGCCATGTTAGGTTGCTAAAGGCACATCCCTCTCTTCTCCAGCCAGTATAGCATAGAAAATGGCATAGAAAAGCAGGAAAGGCAACTTGTTTTGAAAATAGCTGAGAGCAGGGCTGGCAACTGAGAGGGAAGGAGCTCTCCTGCTGTATCACACAGCTGCCCCTTCCCTACTACAGGCTCATTTAGATCAGTTTTTAAACTCACATTAGAACCCTTCTGTAAAATCACTCAACCCATATATTTTTTTAAAAAGTCTGAAAAATATATAACCAACACAACAGGCACCATTTTTCTCACTTCATCTCACTATCACAATAGTAACTGTCAGCTGCTTCTCAGGCCTGGTGAGTATATTGCTTTTGTATCATCCTTCCCAGGCCTGGCAGCCTGTTGGGAGGACTGGGAATGCAGTCTGTAGAATGAGGGAATCCTACAATCTGGCCATCTTCTAGGGTGTGGGTCAGGAATTGGCAGTGAGCTGCTCTTGCTTTACTAGAAAGGGCCCCATCCCACAGATCAGGTGCTGATCTTAGAGTAGATTCATGGGATGATACAGTTCTCCTTCCACTTCACCAGTCAGCTCTTGCTGTGTGGGTGGTCTGGAGCTACCACCAGAACAGGCTCTTCAACTAATCCTTGGAGGTGCAGGAACTGTTGGCTTTACTATCCTATGGATCAACTGCACATCATGAAGTTGGTGGGGGGGAGTTTAGGGAGGTTAAGATAAATGGGAAGACTTTTTTCCCACTTCACCTTACCTTTTTCAAAGTGCCTAGACTTGTATCCAAAAGAAGTCTAACCTTCAGCTGATATCACTAAACCCATTGGTCTAGCCATCTGTCAAAACACACCTTTTCTCTAGCCTCTTCCCACGTTAAGGGGAGTGATATGTGGATATTTTTTCTGCCAGATAGTGATGCTAGGCAGGAGGCAAACAAAGTCAGGAAATTCACCAATCACCTTGCTTCATTTGTCCCTCATTAAATTGTGGTAACAGCACCACTCATTGACCTTGTTCCTGAGGCTTCAGCCATAAGGATAAGTACGCTGACTCACGTTATTGCCACCACAAGGGGGGGGGTTGCTTTAACATGGCCGTAAAGAAGAGCCCTTAGTCAAAACGTTAAAAATATAAACTGAACTTCAAAAACAAAAATGCATTCCAAGATGTTTCTAGTAAGAAACATCAGGCATGTAACTGCCGTGTACTAACTCTGTCTCTGCTGGTCCCTTTAAGACATGAGTTAAACAAAACTATGGTTGAAGTGTATTTAGGAAAGCTCATCTCTGTGGTTAAAGCCTGGGTGTTGATCCTTGCCTCCAAAATGTTGGCAAAATTCCCAACTTCCACAGAAGACTACGGTATCATAATTGCTTTTCCAGTGTTAGTAGTTACAGGGTATGATATGTCATTGTGGGATTTCACCTGTATCTATGGGTCAGAGACATTGTTTGTACAATTGTAATTGTTTTGACAGCAAACATGAAACTGCTTGTCCAATGCTGCTGGGCTTTATTCAGAGGTTAGGCAAATAACATTAACAGGTGGCTGTTAATCCAAAAGCAAAACAAGATTTTTACATTCCCGTGTTTTGTCTGAAAGTTGCCTCCTTTTGTTTTTTTCTGTAGGTAGCCCTGCCAAGTTATATATGACAAACCTACAGTAAAATGTTGCAGCGTAGTAACGGTGTTAAGATTGCTTTTGTTTGTGCCCTGCTTACACCAGGAGCTTTAAGTGAAGAATGAGAGACTCTTAAAAGCATCAGTTCAACCGGTTAAAAATCTATATTTGTGCATTACAACATGTTTAGATTAGAACAAGTCACAACCTCAAGCAAATCTTCAGGGTATTTTGGGTAATCCTTACTGCTAGTGTTATGGAAAAGTTCCCCCATTCTCTCCCAAGTAGTTTTTAATGTTGAATTTGATTGGCAGGAAAATCTATATAATTGTATCTGTGTAAACAGGAAGAATGAACACAATTCTTCATTTAAATTCAAAATTCATTCAAAAACTGGTTCTACACATTGTAGAGTGCATGTGGTGATAATGGGTACATTTTATTGCTAAAATAGGTCCTTGTGGCAGGGACATATGGAGACCCTATATTTTATATGCGTTGCATATGCAACACATGTGAAAAAGGAAAAGATCTTTGGTCATCATTATTTGCATCTTTAAATGCATTTTATTAACACGCATGGTTTGTTTGCTTTCCATCCTGTATCTTAGATGTACACTTAAAATATAAAGAATTTAATAAACATTTTTTTCAAAGGTTATTGTAGAGTTATGTCCAAAATTCTTACTGTATAAAATGGGGCTTTGTTATCTGTAAGTTTAGCTACCTTCAAGAACATTATTTGAGATCCTATAAAATAGATAATTCATGTTCATCAACAGTTTGATTTTGTTACAAAGCTATAACCTGAGACTTTAATCATAAAAATATATACCATCTGAGCTTATACAGTATTAAGATATCATATGGCTTACCCTTAAACATTTTCCTAAGGAAATCACTCTATAAATCCCATCAAGCACAGCTTCTATGTCAAATTTCTGGAAATAATGGGAATTGAGGCCATCATCTCTGAACAAAATCAAATTGAAAAAGTCAATATTAAATTAATCTCTGTCGGGAATTGGTGATGTTGTATCTAAAATCCAAAGAGAATATATCTTCCATTGAAAACCATGAAAATTCATTTACTCTAAGGAGAGACAGAAATAGAGGGAGGGAGGGAGGGAGGGAGGGAGGGAGGGAGGGAGGGAGAGGAGAGAGAGAGGAGGGAGGGAGGGAGGGAGGGAGGGAGGGAGGGAGAGAGAGAGAGAGAGAGAGAGAGAGAGAGAGAGAGAGAGAGAGAGAGAGAGAGAGTTCTCTTCCCTTCTTAGGGTGTGTGATTTTAGACCAGTCACTTTATTTCAGCCCTAGGAAACAGACAATAGCAAACCATTTCCAAAATATGTAGGAAATTGTCCAGGTAGTTGCCTGGAATCAGACTGACTCGAAGACTTACTTACTTACTTACTTTTTTTATTTATTTATACATACATACATACACACACATACATACATACACACATATATACACATAAACACATACTTCAATTCTTGGCTCACCCTCTCCCTGCTTCTATTCCAGCTGGTTATTGAAAAAGAAAAATGTTTTCTGCTTACCTTCCAGTCCTTTCTCATTTTGTGTTATGCTTTCTACATTGTAAACCTGAGGGCAGATATTGTCTTAATTTAATTTCCTACCCCAGAAGCGAAGAGAAAGGGAACAAATGCTCAAACAAGCAAAGAAATACCATGTGTTGCTATGCATTTCACTGTCGCTACCTGCAAGCCAATACTGTAAGATGGAGCAGGAAAACATGGAGTGACAGAAACACATATTCATGTTAGAAGGAAAAGATTGCGGGTGGGGGTGGGGGGTGGGGGGAGAAGACTAAATATAAAGATTCCAAAGAAAATATGTATATTTGAAAATAATTCCAAATGTATCATAAATCTACCTCTGTCAGAGGGGCAAGATTAGCTTTAACTCTCTGAATAACCCCATCATAAATTTCTCTATATTGTGTGAACAGCTCTTACTTTTGAATTTAGGCTCAATGTGGAAATAAATTTAAAAAGCAAATCTGTTGGTGTAAGGTACTTTTGTCCTCTTCTTTTCATTCTGCCTGAGACAGTCAAGATTTCCTCCCCAGCCACTCTAAGTCATTGAAATATTCATAGCAGTTTTATAAATTTTCTGCCATGGCACTTTGAAAAATGTAATTAGAGCAAATGTGCACTGGCAGCTATCATCAATGCAGAACACGGCTATGTATATTTCTTCTTTCTGTATGGAAATCCAGCAGAGACTTCAGCAGCATTTTTTATTTTCAGTCACTCTTTTGCCCAGCAGGAAATGTTAAATGTGTATATTGGGAAAAGTCTGCACTTCCAAGTAAACATACAGAAAAATAAATAAGGAAGACAAACTGCAGGAGTGAATGGGTTGGACACAGATGCTAAGGATTAAAAGAAACTTTGGAGATTTCCAGTCCAGGATTTTTCTTGTCACAAAACCTAAGAAAAAAATACATTTCCATCACAATTTTCTTTTCAGAACTATTTAAAATCATTTTTTAAAAAGCAGCTGCATTTTATCTGTTGTCCAAATGATCTACATTTTATTGTCAAATCCCTTCATTTTATGTACTTAAGCACAATGAATTATTGAAATCTTAAAACAATGGAATCATCATTTTTATCTCTTTCAATTGTTCAAGGTCACCACTCTCTTTTTTCTCGGTTTCTTACTTGAAATTCCTCTCTCCATTTTAGGAACTTGCAAAAATGTTTCTGTTTTCAAACTGAACATATGAATGTTATAAATATCTGAGAAAGATCCAATACCTGAAGATAGACCATCTCACCCAAACCTTTTTCCCCCTCAAGGAACAATTTTACGGATTAATGAACTTTGGCAACATCTCCTTTCAAACCTGCTCCTACAAGATAGGCTGCAAATTCCTTGAATCAGTTCCAAACATGCTGATTCCCAGGCCATGCACTCTGCGGGAGACCTTGGGCTGTCAGTCACGTACTGTGGTTTATAAATCTAGAGGCACTCTAGGAAATAAAATTGAAGGGAGCGTCACAGGTGGCCTATCGGTCATGATATGTTATCCCAAATGATATTGTACCTCCAGAACTCTCTGTATGCCTAAAGGTCCTTTTTGAAAGCCAAAAGTTGCAACTGAAAGGACCAGGAATTTTCAGGCATCTTCTTAAATAAGATGTTGATGATCCAGAATTAAGAGAATTATACTTGACTGTTTCTTGATAATAAGAAATTGAAAAGAAAAGCATTCACACATAAAGACTCCATGATCAATTTATACTTTCCTCACTTTTGACTCATCCTGAAGCCAAAAATGCCCCAGCTATTTTAAGTTAGTACTCGTCTGAGTATATCATGCATGAGTTAGACTAAGGGCAGAAGCAAGGCTACCTCTCAGGAAAAATAATGTTCATAGGAATGAACAAAATAGTTTGTTCGGTTTCTGACATTCCATTTTTGTTAAATCTTATTTGTTTTCTTTAAGTCAAACAAAAATTAATGCTTACATTTTTATTAGTATTTCTACTGGCATGTGAATTTCTATGCAGTGTTGGCAGCCATATCCCTTACAATAACATCTTTGTGGGGGGGTTATTTTTGGAATTCTAATTTTTTATGTTGCAGAATAATTTTGATGAAGATAAAGAAGTTCTAGACCAGTTTATCAATGATAATTATGCTTATGCTTTACAAATACAAAGGACAATATAGTTAAATTTTGACACATTTTAGACAATCAAAGCCTGTTTTTACCCTAAGTGTGGTCATGTTATTTTGCATAAGCTAGGATCTCTAACCTAGACTATACCTTGCCTACCAGACAATATCTTGCCAGTGCATGAATGTGAGGTTAAAAGTTTATTGCATGTTTCTTTATTTAGAGAAAGGATATGAAAAAGCAAATATATTGATTTATGAGGTTTTGTATAAATCTGGAATTGAAGATTGGTTGCTGAATGCAATTAGAGTGATATATAATCAAAATAAAGCACAGGGGAGAATAAATAGAATAGAATATAATGAGTAGTTACTGTACAAGTATTGAACAAGATGTAATACAAGGATGTGTGATGTTCCCTTGATTTTTAATGAATCAAAAATGCTTAGGGTGACATTAAAAATGTGTTAGTCATGGACATGAATTAACATGTACTTTGATTTGAAAATAATGTTCATTTTGCTTAGAAACCAAATAATTTATAGCATATATTAGATTGTATTATCCAATGAGGAATACATATCTTAAAAGTAAGAGACACTTATATCAAAGACCAAAGATATCTCTCTCTCTCTCTCTCTCTCTCTCTCTCTCTCTCTCCCTCCCTCCCTCCCTCCCTCCCTCTCCCTCTCCCTCTCCCTCTCCCTCTCCCTCTCCTTCTCTCTCTCTCTCACACACCTAGAGAATCCCAAAATTGCAAGTTATGCACACATATTTATAATTGTTTTAGTTGTTATTTTATTGTTTTAAATTTATGCAGTATGACAAGTAGAAATGCCTATGTACAAAGAGTGTGTCTCTGCCCACTCTCTTGCTATATATTAAATTGGGAGCTAGATCTCTACTCTTTTTTTAGTGTCAGCTCCTATAGGAAGCCAGTGATCATTTGTTCTTCTGATATTACTGTATTTGTGTTCAAACAGTGATAAACAAATATAAGAAGAAAGATTAAAGAGTTTGAAGGGAATGGGAAAACCAAGGAAGATCTTTCGGGGGAAGCTGAAGAGATCCTAAGAAAGAAAAAGCAGTAAAAAGATGCCTTAAACTAGATCAGATTATGTTTCTACCTGGCTCATACTTATCACCTCTGACTAGTAAAAGTCACTGATGGGAGAGGAGCATAGTTCATTGCATACTTGTTTTGCATGTGCAATATCACACATCCCGTCCTTGATATCTTCCGCCAAGAGGGTCAGGAAGCACTCTTCTCTCATAACTGCACAATGGTGGCCCAGGAACCGCTTGGGTATCCAGGGCAGTTCCTTACTTCCCTTTATTTTCTGTTGCACTTGCACCATATTCAGTGTTCCTTTTGCTACCTCTCTTTGCTTTGTTCTGTCTCCTCTTTTATATGAGAATTGTCTGTATGTGTGTGGATGCTTGAATGGGCCTTGTTCCCCTTAATCACTGAAATCAATCCTTCTTTTCAACTAAGCAGAATATGAGAGACTGTGGACAAAACAGAATTATCACCTCTATATCCTTCCTTGTACCTAGTTAGTCTCTTAGAACTTCCAAACTCTCATTCCATTTACTCCTTTTTGTTATGTACTGCCCTTTGACCCTCTGCCCAAGGTTGGTCCAGCCCTTAGGATGAAATAATTGTGCCTCCTGCCATACAGCTGGTGTAATGACTGATCCAAGGTTGGAGCGTAAATAATAGTGCTGCATCAGAATTTCACCTTTGTTCTAAATCTAATTTTATGCTGGCTGATAATTTGCATAGATAAGACTACATCCAGCTGCACAATAGTTGGAAATTTTTAAAATAATTTTCCCCTTGAATGTGTCTTTTTAATGCAATGATTCCTGCAGAATTAGAAAATCCCATGCTAAAGACCTGCTTTTGAATCTTATTCTGTATTCCCCACTCCAGTCTATTGGTTTACTTTCATGACTATCTTGAGGTTGATTTGCCTCTACAAATCAACATTTCTATGGGAAGAGTGAGGCAAAAGTATATGACCCAAATGAGTGTCTTTGTGTGGTTTCACTGATCAGACTATCTCTAATCTTAGTTTTCTCTTTACTCTTCTCTTTAATTTGCAAAGTCAGTTGATCCTGTTTGATCAGGGGTATCAAACTGGCAGCCTGCAGGTTGGATGCATCATGTTCAAGCCAAGCCCACTCCAGCTCCACGAATGGGAAAAACATTATGAAACGTCACGTGATGGCAATGTGACGTGGCGAGTTTGACACCCGTGCATTAGTTCATGAGACACTTTAGCTACTGTTAGATTACATTAATTATCTTGCTTTCTAGTTCAGCAACTCCAGTTGTAGGCTGTTCACTATGTTAGACTGACTTTCAACAAGACAGGCAATGGTGGGTACTCAACTCAAGCCAAAAGATTAAAACCAAGTTACCAAGTGGCTGAACTTGCTGGAAACAACAATTCAGATAATTATTAATTTTCTGAAGAGATTCACAGAGCAGAAAAAAAAATCTTCCAAGGTTCCTTTACTCCACAATCTGGTCATAACACAAGAACAGCCCACTGTACAGAGAAATTGCTCTGATGAAATGTTGCTATTCCATGATGCCAAAATCCCATCTCTCAGAGCAGGCTGGTGGGAAGAATAAACTTTGTTCAAGAAAAGGGTGGGAGCCTTCAGCATCTCTCTCAAGCCTTATAAATTGACACAAATGTTTAGAATATTCCTAAGTGCCTCTGCATGATGAAAAGAGGTCTCTGGCAGTGAAATTTTTGTTTGGTTTTTGGTTTGGGATGTTCAGCTGGCAGGAGGGGGCTCTCAAAGGGGCTTCTTTCTTCCCTTTTCATTCTGCATTGCCTCTTTGCTGATAACAACATATATAATAGAGCAGCTGGCCAATATGATTTTTTGGCACTTGTTCTTTATCCAGGGCCTGCTTTCCCTTGAGAAAGAGTATAAGGCAGATAGATGGTTTGAAATGTCTTCACAGGGCAACAAATTGTTAGCTATTTAGTTTAGGATTATTTAATTTGTACTGTCATTGGAGCGAGGAAGCATTTGTGGGTTTATGTTTTCTCAGGGCCCCAATAACTTGGCTGACTTGTAAGTGCTTATTTACATTTTCTCCTCCTCTTTTGGGGGGCTTGGCTTTGTTTTAGTGTATTTTAAAAGTTTTTTTTTATTTCAAAATTCCCTTAAGCATTCTCCTGTGAAAATCCTGATACTGATATAGCCATAAGAGAAGTAGTGGCCATAAAGTATCCAGTAAGGGTACAGCACAGGGTCAAATATGTGTTTTTCTCAAAGCCTTCAAGTGGACGTGTTTGTTTTGGATTAGCTTGCTGTGTGAATCCAACTACAATAGAACCTCTGGTCACGAATGCTTCTGACCGTGACCAAATCAGGTTCCAACCAAAAAGCTGGTCATGAACATATACCTGGGTGGTGATCAAACACAACCCTGACCCAGAAATTCCTAAAGATGAAACATTAGAAGATGAAGAAATCGCCAAAGTTATGGAACAAATTATGGTTGTGACCAAAGGTTCTATTGTATTATATTGTGAATTGCCACCAGGGTTTAAGATAACTTAGTAAACCACAAAGTTCAGTATGTATCAAGCCAGTTGGGTCCTAAGGACTAGTATATGAGATTTCTATTTGTATGAAGTTAAACTTAAAAAGTTGTTCAAGTAACACAGGGATGCAATAGCTAACGGAAGTAGTGAAACCATGATAAAAGAGAGATAGGGAAGGTTATAAAGAATATCTATTTTCTGGAGAAGAATGAAGCTCTGAGCAGTAGAAAGTTTGAAATGCACATTTAGAAATTGGTCACTTCTTATTTAGGGTTTCTTCTTGTCTCTCATAATACCTTGGTTTGCATTATTCCTTCAGATTGCAAAACAAAGAACTGCATTTCAGTTCATTAAGGTTATCCCATTCCTAAGATGAAGTAAATTCTCTGTTCCACCATTACACATATTGCTGTCAACAATATTTTAAGAAGGCTATTAATAAGTGCGAAAAAGTACAAGACAATACCAAGCAAGATTTACAAGCAATGGTTAGGAGGGAAATTATTTGGGATAATTTAGTAATAAATAACTGAGGGGGTGTGGTGGATGAATTTATGAGGTTTGTTTTCCAGTGCGTCAAACATTGCAACACATATGCCAATAGCCTGCAACAACTGAGACAATTTCCAGCCGCAATTAAGTTAAACCATAGGAAAAAATAATTAATGTAAAAGCTCTCAAATAATCTTAAGAAACATAAAAATAATTAGACAATGGAACAAATCACTAGGGATGCTAGGGAGTTCATTTAACTGGAACAGAAAAACAATCCTTAGAAAAATATATGCATGCACCTAATTCAGGGCTGTTCTTTACTAATATAAGGAGTTTTGAACCAAGGTTCATTTTAGATAACTTTTCTTCACTGAATCTACTTCTTCTATGTGGATAAGGCAGCAACATCATACACAGCATGTTGCTTTATCAACCTCCTCTTATTCAGAATCTAATAGACTTTGCTGTGGAAATCTCCTTAAATCTCCAGAATCCTAGCATATATTCTTACTACCTGATCATAATATATGTCCATTGAGCTAGATTTCTTGGGGATGCAAAATGGTTGATAGGGATTCCACAAACAACAGGTCAGCACATTCCCTAGTTCAATGCCCTAGGCAGGGTATGGTTGAAGGCCCACAGAGAAGACCAGAAATCCCCAATTTTTTTCCGCTAGCATAAACATTTGAATCATTGACAGTCTGCTCTGGGTATACAGACACCATTGCAGGTCTGGTAATGATAATTAGTGCTTAAATGGGAGACTGCCTGCCAAGCTCAGACATGCTCTTTGGGAAAAAAGCATTAGACAGAACTCAAACAATCAATATATCTACACAGTCAGAAGACATGCCAGTGTGATCCAGCCCTTGTGTTCAAAAGTCATCTGTTTGGAGTCTTTAAATGAAGACATCATATCTAAATGAAAATTTAGTATCAAATTAGAGAAACAAGAAAAGGGGGAACCTACAATATCAGTCCTTGTCAGATTCTGAATATTCTTCTTCAATACAAATTAGGCCAGATTTGCATGATCCCAATATCTTTTGGGAGGTAAACAGATGTTATTCAGAGCCCAGAAAAAGAGTGAGAAGTACTGAGCAAAATACTTCAAATATGTAAGATAATAAAAAAATGAAGGGACATTGGATTTAAATTACATCACTACCCTTTGCTGAATATTAGTGAAAGGATCTTGGGGAGTTTGTGAGTTGTAAAAAAAATTAAAACCCTGGTAATTGTATTTAAAGTCACCTGCCTGAACCAACAGCCCAACTTATTTTCCTGAAGTATTTCTCAACACAATACTGCATGAGTCAAAAAGAGGGCTGTGAAAATATTTACAGACCCCTCACATCCCGGACATAAACTGTTTCAACTCCTACCCTCAAAACTATGCTATAGAGCACTGCACACCAGAACAACTAGACACAAGGATAGTTTTTTCCCGAACACCATCATCCTGCTAAGCAAATAATTCCCTCAACACTGTCCAACTATTTACAATGTCTGCATTACTATTAGTATTAATTTTCTCATCACTTCTTATTGCCCACCCCCTCCCACTTGTGACTGTATGACTGTAATTTTGTCACTTGTATCCTTACGATTTATATTGACTGTTTCCTAGTATGATTTGACTGTTTATTGTATCCTATGACTATTATTAAGTGTTGTACCTGATGATTCTTGACTCTTGATGAATGTATGTACACTGAAAGCATTTACACCAAGACAAATTCCTTGTGTGTGCAATCACACTTGGCCAATAAAGAATACTATCTATCTAACACAAGATGATAACAAGCCAACATTCCTTTTTGAAAATCCCGACCCAGCAAACATGCGAACCCAGTTGGATGCTCATGCTTAGAGCAGAAATCGTAGACCTGACTCTCTGAGGAAACTTTTCTCCTCAGAGAAAAGAAGACTGGCAGCCAAGGAGACTGGCATCCAGATGCTGCCACCCACTTTCCTTTTCTCTTGACATTTACCTGGGCAAGTTGATGGTCTTCTTTTCAGTTATAGTCAACATAGATATTAGGGATGTAGATAGAGTTAGGCAGATGGGTGGATTGGAAATGTCTTTAATAATAATAGTTTTGTGCCTCTATTTATAAAACAGGACAGAGTTTTCTGGGAGAAGCACCTTTTTCCCAAATGGTTTCCAGATATATTTGGTAGCTGTTGGTAAACATACCCACTCTAAATCATTAGTTTAATTATGCCTCATAACATCTGTGTAGAAAATAATCAGAATTAAATGCAGAAGAATCAATAACTGATTATTTAAATGCATCCTAATGAAGAACAGGATACCAAAGCCATGACTGGCCTAGATCAGGTTCATATTAATGTTACCAATTTTAAAAACAAAAAGAACATTGTGACATGCATTATTCATCGTTCATAGAAATGGGATGATTAAGAAACAATTACAGACTGAAAGCAAATATTTTGACTCACTGTCTTACCAATTTGGGGAAAGAATGAATTAATACTGCATGATTAACACATTAACAATTTAGTTACATGAAAATCATATTCTGTAATCCTGATTTTAATGCACCTTTAAGTACTTTTAAATGACATAAATAGCATTTTGTTTATGAAGAATCAATAATAAAAATAGCAATTTATTTTCAAATAAATTCTAAATATTCTGTAATACATTTTCTTTTCCTTTTTCCAGAAAAAAGAATAGAATTTTTCAGGTGAGGTCCACAAGAACAGCCCAGAGTTCTCTTAAATTTGTAATATGTATTATTAGAATAAATAATCTGAGTCATAAAAAGTGGCAGTGTATCTTTCCTATGTGAGGAAATTGCTTGAATAAAAGCTTTGTAGGCAAAAGGTGAAGCATTAATTTCTGCTTCACCAAATAAGGCTAGAAAAGGGTATTGACTACCCAGAAAATGAATTATACTGAACTGGATCCCATGATAATTGGTAGACACTACAAAGAGTACTATGCTATCACAAATGGACCAATAAAATATAGCTATGTACAAATCTTACCATTTTGTGTTTTAAGATACAATCAAAACCCCTTGAATTACTGGAATGGAGAAGAGAAATGATATGCAACCATTTCTGTTACTTATTTATTTATTTATTTTTATTTATTTGATTTGCCAATTGTTTACAAGATAATAAGTATAAGTGTATAAATAGTTGTGAATACATGAAATGGGTACATATAAGAAAAATAAAAGAAGAATAAGAGAAACAATAGGACAGGGACGGTAGGCACGTTGGTGCGCTTATGCACGCCCCCTACAGACCTCTTAGGAAAGGGGTGAGGTCAATAGTAGACAGTCTAAGGTTAAAGTTTTTGGGGTTTGGGGAAGAAACTACAGAGTCGGGTAGAGTATTCCAGACATTGACCACTCTATTGCTGAAGTCATATTTCCTGCAATCAAGTTTGGTGCGGTTAACATTGAGTTTGTATCTATTGTGTGCTCTTGTGTTGTTATGGTTGAAGCTGAAGTATTCATTGACAGGTAGGACATTGCAATGTATGATTTTATATACCATGCTTAAATCAGACCGAAGACGGCGTAATTCAAGGTTTTCTAGTTCTAGAATTTCAAGTCTGGTGGCATAAGGTATTCTACAGCGAGTGGAAGAGTGGAGAACTCTTCTTGTGAAATATTTCTGGACTTTCTCAATTGTGCTAATATCAGATACGTAATGTGGGTTCCAGACTGATGAACTGTATTTGAGTATTGGTCTAGCAAATGTTTTGTATGCTCTGGTTAGTAGTGTGATATTACCAGAGAAAAACCTACGTAGGATTAGGTTAACAACTCTTAATGCCTTTTTGGCTATGTAGTTGCAGTGGGCTCTAGCACTTAGATCATTAGAGGTGAGTATTCCAAGGTCCTTTACAGAGCTTGGGTCATCAACAAGATCTTGACTACTTCTACTAATTGACTGGTTGTGTTCTATCAGTCCCTTGTGAACTCTTAGTGATCACATAAGTAGACTTGCTCCATGACAATCACTCCCAAACCTGGTCTTTCAGGTCTTCCAACAATGCACCAAGGATCACTGCAACTGAGTCCAATTACCTTGCTGCTAGTTCTCTTCTTCTCTTTCATTGCATCTTTCCCAGTATTGGATCCTTCTCTACAGAGCTAACTGTTTGCATAATACCTCTGAAATAGGATGTTTCAGCCTGGTCATTTGTATCTCAAATGAGAACTGTTTGTTGATTTGTTAAATGATCCATTTGTTTGTTTTCTTGGCTGTCCACAATATTCTCAGGTGTCTCCTCCAATACAAAAGTTCAAAAGGACCAATGCTTTTTCTATGGTGCTTCTTCCAACTTTCACTTCTACAAAGTCACAGGGAAAATCATAGCTGTGCACTATTCTTATATTTGTAGGTAGAGACACTTCAAAGAATCTGAATATTTTTTTCCAAGGTCTTCATGGCTGTTCTCTCAAGTATTAATCTGCAGCATATTTCTCAAGAGCTGATTTTTTTTACTGTTGATGTTAATCCTAAAAGGCAGATGCTATCAACCATTTCTATACCTTTATGGGTCTGTTCTAAGACTAGTTGTCCTTACTTTTATTTTCTTTATTTTTAATTTTGCCCCATTTTTTTCACTCTGCTCTTTATTACTACAGTTTGCAGATCTTTTGCATTTTTGTCTATCAGATTAGTTTCATCATCATTGTGCAGTTAATAATGTTTTTCCATTTTAAAATCATGCTTATCTAGCTTTCCTTAACATATATTCAGCACATAGGTTAAATTTTTAAAAAGGCAAGAATATACAGCCTTGATTCATTTTTTTGCCAACCTGGAGTCCGTTTTTTTCTCCATGTTTTGTTTATGCTATCGCATCCTAACCTGTATATAAGATTCTCATGACGACAATGAGATGTTCAGAGATTCCCATTTTTCTATGTACATTGCACAGATTATCCTACCCTCAAAATGACTCTATAGAGCACTGCACACCAGAACAACTAGACACAAGAACAGTTTTTTCCCCAAACGCCATAATTCTGTGAAACAAATAATTCCCTCAACACTGTCAAACTATTTACTAAGTCTGCATTACTATTACTATTAATCCTCCCATCCTTCCTTTCACTCATCTCCTCCCACTTATGACTATATGACTGTAACCTTGTTGCTTGTATCCTAACCAGAGGTGGTATTCAGCAGGTTCTCACCAGTTCTGGAGAACTGATAGTCGAAATTTTGAGAAGTTTGGAGAACCGGCAAATACCACCTCTCTGGAGATTTTACAGTATCCTTCCATTGCCACACCCACGAAGCCACATCCACAGAACCTGTAGTAAAAAAGTTTGAATCCCACCACTGATCCTAATGATTATTGACTGTTTCCTAGTATGATTTGATTGCTTATTGTACTATCATTAAGTATTGTATCTTATGATTCTTGACTCTTGACAAATGTATCTTTTCTTTTATGTACACTGAGAGCATTTGCACCAAGACAAATTTCTTGTGTGCCCAATCACACTTGGCCAATAAAGAATTCTATTCTATTCTATTATACTCTGTTAATCTGTATCTGTAAATACTGTCTCCTTGTATATGACCTCACCAACATATTAAAATGTCTATAAAGCGTATAATATAGCAGATTTTATAGTATATTTCTCAGTGGCAGCACCATCATGAAACTTCTTGAAAAAATACATGCTTCACTGATTGCTTTCTGTTTCTTCTGAGCAACTGATTATCCTGTTGATCTTCTAGAAATGTGACACTGTTACAGAAGTGCTTATTTATATTCCAAAAACATAAAGCCAATGCCTTTCTTAAGCCAGCTATTACAAAACACATGCAAGCTTTCAAATTTCCAAGAATTCTTCATCAGTGATTGTGGTTAAAAAGCAACAACGGGGAGCGCCGGGGGGGGCTGATAGAAAAAAGACATTATGTTAGAACAGTGTCTATACCAGTTTATATCTTAGAATGAAAGAGTGCCTCCAGACATGCAAATTGGGAATTATCCAATTTGCATGTCTAAATGCTCTCTCAAAGCCTGTTGGAAAAAAAGAAACAGGAAAGATTTGTAAATTCCACCCCTCCCCCTTTTTATAAAATATTAATTCCAGATGTTAAAGTTGAATCTGTTTTTGTCTTATGTGAAAAATTCAGATCCCTTGCTTGATGGAAAACAAAAAAAGAGCTGTCTTCTATATTATTTGCCATTCTGAGCCTTAAAGGTTACAAACAATGTAATAATAAATGATATTTTAAAAGACAAAAATGGTATGAGTAAAACAGCAGATAAAGGATCGACATTGGATGATGTTTACCCATCTCATAAATCAAACACCTGCCTAAATGAAATCTCTACATCTATTTTTTACCCCTTCTAAGTATGTATAGCTTTACTATCTATGAAAGGTGTCATATAAGATAAACTATTTTTACTATGTAACTATGTCTTCAAAACTTTCTTTGCTGACAAATATTGTAAAATTACATTCAGCATGATATAAAACCTGACCTGAAATAATATTATTATTAATCTTGAAATTTCCTTGGCAAATAGCCATGGAAAGATACATGCTCCACATTACAAGACAAGGTAGGAAGAGCTGCACATGGATTAGAGAACAAACAAAAGTATATGATATCATCAAAAGAGTAAAATAATTGAAATATAAATGAATTAGCAAGAAGAACTGATTGCTAGTGGACCAAGGCAGTCATAGAATGGATCCCACTTGATTAAAAAATGTCCATGAAAAAGATCTAAAACAAGATGGAATGACGACATCAGCAATTATTGTGGGCCCAGTTGGCAAAAGAAAGTTCAGGATCGTATAAATTGGAAATATGTGGAAGAGGCATTCATCCTGCAGTGGATAGACAATGGCTGAAATGATGACGACAATGATGATTTACTTAGTTAAAAGTAAGCAGTATTAATGTCTTAGTATGTATTAATATGTTAATATGTAATGGGTAATGTGTTGGACTACAATGAGGGAGAACCAGTTCAACTCAATTGTAGCTATGGAAACTCACTAAATGACCTGAGAAAAACCATTCTCTCTCATCCTAACCAGCCTCTAGAATAACTAGAGTTATTCTAGTTGGGATTAAATGAAGAGATATCTCATGTCCAGATAGTCCAGAGAACATGTAAGAATGCCAATAGATTGACATTCTTACATGTTCTCTGGACTATCATTTACATGTTCTCTGGACAACATTTTAAAAAGAAATCACCCGATAATACTAAAGACAGGTGATCATGAATGAATTCAATGATACCTTAAGATTTTTTAAAAATAGCTAATAGCCTAATAAAATGTTACTAACCTTCCCTGGAGAATGAAGATGAAGCATGCCATGCCATTTCAAGGGTAAAACATTGAAAACTACCCCCGAAACCTCTGCCAATATCACTGCATATTTCACCCCCCCCCCCTCAGTATTCACTTATCCTTCATATTTCTATCCCAAACATTAAGACTCTGAGATCTCATCTACCAAAACTTTGGGAAGCAGCCAAAACACAATGGAATCCTTTAATGTGCCTCAAGCTGCAAAAAAAAAAAATGTTTGAAACCAGCATGGGAGCACCAGCTTGAGCAAACCAGATCTTTTCTTGACACAGTGCAAATCTTTGTTAACTACAGCATCAGATCACAGGTAGGATTGCTCCTGACCACATAGAAGACCTTCAAATGAGCTGTAAATGATCCAGTCCAGCACCAGTTGGGGAAGCAATTCTACTCTGGACAAGTGGGAATTCCATAAGTATTCCTCAATGTTCTTATATCCCCTACGCTTCTCTTAACATGTCATAGAAAAATAGTTCATATGTATTTCCAGACTGCTCTCTGATGTATGTATGTATATACGTATGTGTATGCGTATATGTGTATGTATAGAGAAACTTGGCACACATATTTATATCCATTACCAACTAATGAAATGTAACTGGCTGACAACAGCCTAAACATTGCCAAATCAAACATGAGGCCTGCAGATGTCCCTGGGAATAGAAAGTAAAGCCTCCTTCTGAGGGGTCAATACAACACAAAAGGTTAACCTTAAATTTGGTACAGATGCGAAACTTGCCATTTGAAATGCATTTTGCTAGTAGATGGGAGTATTTTCAGAGAGAAAAACATAAATTCAGTTTCAAAACCCAGGCACTTAATGTTTTCTGCTGCCTCAAATTATGTGACTCAGGTTGTTTTGATACTGCACATTGCAATTTGTCTGTTACCCCAGGGCATGGTGAGGATGGGGAAAGAGAGAAGAAAAATAACATTTGACTTTGACACAAGAAAAGAACAGGCTCACTGGTCTATAATTACTTGAACTAACATCACTTTTTACTTGGAAGGTTAAAACTGGGGATCAGCTAAAAAAAAAGTGCTAATTTCTTTACTGGTGGTGGAGAAACATGTTAATCATTGCCAGTAATAACCAGTCAACAGTCTAATGCTCAGGGAAGAAATAAGTTTATTCTCAAAAAAATAAATTCAAGGAAGTAGTGCTAAATCATTGTTTAGGCCATCAATTGGAATAAAGAATGGAACACAAATAGAGCTAGTATTTCCCTAGCCTAAATCCTTGTGGTGACTCTTCAACTTCACTGGCCAGGAAATATGCATCTTGCCATTAAGAGTAAGAAGAATTGCCTATAGTGGAAACTTTTATGAAATGGGGTTAAATGAATCTATTTAGATCAAGCAAAGGTAGTAGCAAACTTCAAAGGTCTGGAGGTCACTGGTCACTAAGGTTGAAACTAATTTTAGTTAGGATTAATTGTTGCAGTCAAAAAGATCTTGAAGAAAAAAGGAGAGAGGAGGAGGAGGAGGAGGAGGAGAATTATGGATTTCTCCAATGCCCAGTTGGAGACACAGTTAATATTGTTTCATTCACCAATTTATTCAATGATTACAATGGTACCACATGCTTTTTGCCATAAGTCTTACATTTGTGTATTCAATACAATTATCTAGAATTATATTTCTTTTTTTTCATGTTAATGATTACCTCTCTCTAGTTGGATGTCATTTATAGCATATATGTCACAGGATTATTTTTATTTTGACATCGACATATGTCAAATATCACTAACATGCATAAAGTTATACAGTAATATGTTCTCATTTCTCATCAGATTTCTGGGAACCATAGATGGCACTTATTTATCCCCCATTGGCCAGCTATAAATTCACATAATAGTGGTCTAAACTGGCCCTTGGGAGACTTTTTTCAATGTTCAATGTTCATCAAGACCTATTGGTAAAAGAAATGCAACATTGGACTCTCCAAATACTGCCAACTTTACTTATAACTACTACTAGCAAGACTGACAATTGAAAAATAAAAAGGCAACTCATTCTCCACTCAATCCTATGGGTTGTTGAGAGGGCAAAAGAGCAGCTGTATTTGGAATGAAGTGAGTGAAAAACGAACAAGCTTGTCAAAGCCAATAGGAAAGGACAGATAGTTCTCAAACTGCAGGACAGCTTCTGTATCTTGGACACCAAGTATTTACAATCATACAACTGTAAGAGCCATTTAGTGCATCACATTCACCCTCCTATTCAGTTCACAAATCCAAATTAAAGTATCCATGACAGCTGGCAGTGGAGTCCTCGTTTTAACATTTCCAGTGGGGAAAAAACAATTGTTTCACTGGAAAATTCTTCCATTGTTGATTGGCTTATCAAGTTTTTTTCTAGCTCTCTGAGAAAATCTGCCTTTCTCTAAAGTTCATGTTTCTGTAATTCGTTTTTTATTTTCTTCAGTACATTTGCTTTCTCGGTAAAGAAATTGGCATTTGTTTCTGGCAAACCTTGTTACATTATTTTCAACTAGTTTCACTAATCTATCAAAATATTTTGATTTTTCTTTTAGGGCATTAGAATATCTTTTGTCACCTTCAAGTTGAATAAATGTTCCTTTTTACCACTTCAACCTCTTCCAAGATATTAATAAAAAATATTGCAGAATACAGAGTCCAATACCAAACCTACATACTTAATATGTACCTCCAGTTTGATGAAGATACAGACTCTTTGAGCAAGGATTCAAGCTACCTATATTGCCATTTAATATTCCTACCATGAGGTCCCACATTTAACTAATTTGGCATGGAGTGTTTCTCTCAAATTGAGTTATATTATGTAATATAACTAATAAAAAGTTTAAAAAGTAAAGTCTATCTTGAGCTAAATCCACTTCTGGTAACCACAACAAGTGTAGTTGACATTTAACCATTTTTCTTGTTACCTGTTAGCTAGCTTTGCTATATTCATTGAGCAGCTCATGTTCTGATTTTTGTTATCTTTTATTTTTAATATATAATACTAACAGAAGTTATTTTACCACTTTTAAAATTCTGCTTTTAAAATTCTTCATTAGCCTCAGATCATTTTGAGCTCTACCCCCCCCCCAAGATCATCTCTTCTTGGATATATTTCTTGATAAGATAATGTTCTTTTCATTACCTACATGTCTTCTTTTTTCTTTGCAAAACTTCACTAAGTTTTGGGGGTAGTTAAACTGGGTTATTCAATTGTTTGCAGTTGCAGTTTTTATTATTGCTTTTTTTTTAGTATATTTCACATCCATATTTTTCTGTTAACCTCTCCTGACATGGAATCCTGTTTTTATCTTATGTTAAGTTTATTGAAGCTCATTATCTTGAAGTCCAAGGTAAAATTTAATTTGGTAGCAAGCTAAAAGCACAATCTAATGGAACTAGGCAAGTCAGCTCAGATTCAGTTTTAATTGGTTCAAATTTGCACCCCAAAATTTGAAGTAAACTGATGTGAATTGACCCATTATGAGTTCTCCATTATGATGAAATGAGTCAAAAAAGCTATAATGCAGAAATATTGAAATGTATACAGGTATTTTATTCTATTCACAGAAAGGAATGACAAACAATTTTTAACATTTGCAAAAAAATCTTCTCTGTGCATCTTCTATAGAAAAAAATAACAAGGATAAGGAAAAGACACCATAGGCCAAGCAAAGTATCTATGGAGAAGTTGGAATCAATCCATGAAGATAGTATCCAACTCCAAAATAAAAATAAACACTGAAAAACTTTTTGTTCTTCAGTTTGACTTTTCTGGGCTTGGTATGCCATTGAAGATTGCTCACTGACTTGCTTAGTGAGATGGTGTAAATTTCCTGGCTCCAATTACTGTAGGTATTACCAGGAAGGCTGACAAGCTTGACTCCTCCTAGAAAGGACTTCTCATAACTACATTTGGCAGCATGATCTGTCTGGATGAGGTACAGGGACAGACTTGCCATCTTTGAAGTACTCTAGAATATGGTCCCATCTTGATTGCACATTGTTGGCAACAGTTAGCAGAGGCAGATGAAAGAGTTTGGCATATGAGTTCCAGTGCCACGAAGAAAAAGGCTGCAAGTCTCCCAAAATTCTTATTAGAAATAAAACTTGGGACTGACACCTGTAGTAGGCTACTAGTGCTAACCATTCAGTCATTATCAAGAGATACATATTGCAGTCCTTCAGAGTTCAGAAAATAAAATGAACTGGTTGGCCTTAGGCCTTATTCTCAGTGGTAAGGTTGTAAGCAGACTTCCCAAGTCTGTTGGCAGAATAAATGCAGATGTAAAAATTTTCATTTGCACAATAGAAAACAAAAGACTTGTGAGTGCAACCTCAAACAAGACCAGTATTCTCTTCTCCTGCCCCCAACCCAAGAGTCTGATAGGCACCTGGTTATATAAAGTAATGCAACTCAGCAACATCAGAAGTACCTCATACATTTAGTCTACAGCAATACCATCACCTTCCATCTATACAGAATGAAGTTATAGTAACATACACTGCTCAAAAAAATAAAGGCAACACTTAAACAACACAATGTAACTCCAAGTCAATCACACTTCTGTGAAATCAAACTGTCCACTTAGGTAGCAACACTGATTGACAATCAATTTCACATGGTGTTGTGCAAATGGAATAGACAATAGGTGGAAAGCATAGGCAGTTAGCAAGACATCCCCAATAAAGGAGTGGTTCTGCAGGTGGTGACCACAGACCACTTCTCAGTTCCTATGCTTTCTGGCTGATGGTTTGGTCACTTTTGAATGCTGGTGGTGCTTTCACTCTAGTGGTAGCATGAGACGGAGTCTACAACCCACACAAGTGGCTCAGGTAGTGTAGCTCATCCAGGATGGCACATCAATGCGAGCTGTGGCAAGAAGGTTTGCTGTGTCTGTCAGCGTAGTGTCCAGAGCATGGAGGCGCTACCAGGAGACAGGCCAGTACATCAGGAGATGTGGAGGAGACCGTAGGAGGGCAACAACCCAGCATCAGGACCGCTACCTCCGCCTTTGTGCAAGGAGGGACAAGAGGAGCACTGCCAAAGCCCTGCAAAATGACCTCCAGCGGGCCACAAATGTGCATGTGGCTCCTCAAATGGTCAGAAACAGACTCAATGAGGGTGGTATGAGGGCCCAACGTCCACAGGTGGGGGTTGTGCTTACAGCCCAACACTGTGCAGGACGTTTGGCATTTGCCAGAGAACATCAAGATTGGCAAACTCACCACTGGCACCCTGTGCTCTTCACAGATGAAAGCAGGTTCACACTGAGCACATGTGACAGACGTGACAACATCCTCCAGCATGACTGGTTTGGCAGTGGGTCAGTAATGGTGTGGGGTGGCATTTCTTTAGGGGGCCGCACAGCCCTCCATATGCTCGCCAGAGGTAGCCTGACTGCCATTAGGTACTGAGATGAGATCCTCAGACCCCTTGTGAGACCATATGCTGGTGCAGTTGGCCCTGGGTTCCTCCTAATGCACAACAATGCTAGACCTCATGTGGCTGGAGTGTGTCAGCAGTTCCTGCAAGATGAAGGCATTGATGCTATGGACTGGCCCGCCCATTCCCCAGACCTGAATCCAATTGAGCACATCTGGAACATCATGTCTCGCTCCGTCCACCAACGCCACGTTGCACCACAGACTGTCCAGGAGTTGGGGGATGCTTTAGTCCAGGTGTGGGAGGAGATCCCTCAGGAGACCATCTGCCACCTCATCAGGAGCATGCCCAGGCATTGTAGGGAGGTCATACAGGCACGTGGAGGCCACACACACTACTGAGCCTCATTTTGACTTGTTTTAAGGACATTACATCAAAGTTGGATCAGCCTGTGGTGTTTTTTTCCACTTTAATTTTGAGTGTAACTCCAAATCCAGACCTCCATGGGTTGCTAAATCTGATTACCACTGATAATTTTTGTGTAATTTTGTTGTCAGCACATTCAACTATGTCATGAACAAAGTTTTTAATAAGAATATTTCATTCATTCAGATCTAGGATGTCTTATTTTTGTGTTCCCTTTATTTTTTTGAACAGTGTATATTGTCAGTAACAACCTTATAAGAAGCAGAAAAGCCATTGAATCTGCAGATCACTTCACAAGGTTATGGATCACTTCTTATTGTTTTCATTCAAAGCATTGAATTGGATATCCTCTTTACAAATATACATTGATGGAGTGATTCAGTCAAAGTATTGTCAAACCAAAGCAATTTTTGAAACTTTCTAGATCTCTGTTTTTTTCAGTAGCAGGGCACTAATATTATTGTCTGTATTTATAGGAGGAGAGCTGTTTTACTTTTTTGTGGCAAAAAAATAAGGAGTCTGTTTTTAGTAAAAAAAATGTTAGCAAGTAAAAGTGATAAAGGGCTGATAATTGTGCATGTTTCTATTGTATATGAAAACAACCACAATTTCATAGAAATAATGTTTATAGCAAAAAAATGAACTTTGAAATCATTGTCAATAATGATACTGAAAAAGAGGAAAAGGGTAGGATTTTTTTAAAAATAATGTTGTCCTTATATAATGCTACCAGTTTACTGTTAGAACATCATTGAGCAGTTTTGCTTGCCCAGTGGCTATTAAACATAGACCCATTGTGGCAAATATTTGGGCTCATTGGGAGGTTGGATTTGACCACCATTAATACTCTTTCTCTCTCTCGACCTGTTTGAAGAATAACTCAGTCAAAAGCAATCCTTCAGGGAAATCCAGAATCCCCACCCACATCTACTCCTGTTTAATACCTACCAAGAAAACACTGGCAAGAGTCCACTATATCAGCAACCCCTAGAATGGTACACATGGAAAGGAAAGTGAGAAAGATGAGGAAGGCAGGCCATTCTTTCTTCCACAAAGGTCCTGCTCCAGATTTGTCCCACCAATCCCTGCCCAATATTCCTATTTCCATTTTTTATGGTCACAAGGGGCTGAAGGCAGGTTGCTGGAGGAGTGATGATGATCTTCTCATGTTTCCCCCACCTCTTGGAGTATCAAGCAATTTTTTTTTCAAATGAGAAGCTCACACTCCTTGGAAGAAAAATAAAAAGGCAGGAATACAGCACTGAAGGAGATAGCTATCACCCACAATAACTCACCGTCCATAAAACATAAGGCAACCAGAAAGGGAAAAAGAAGAATGAGAGAAGCTGAGACAAATATCTTAAGGCACATTCCTTGCATCACAGAGAAGCAGTCAGAACTGGCAGTCTCAGACATCAGATGCCCACACACACACACACACACACACACCACCCTTGGTCATCTAGACCACACATGCAAGCAGGGAGTGGTGTTTGTTAACATCTGAGAGTATGTGGGAGGATATATAAATATTTTCAGAGCCTACAGGGGAGAAACTTTGCTCATTCTTTTTTCCACTTGAAGTCATTGTTATCACAAGTACTTTCAGGAATGTGGGCAATGAAAGTGATTGTGAGGAAATAGATCAGCTGGGTTTTCTAGCCAGTTAGTTTTGGAGTCATGTGACTACAGCCATTAATACTACAATGGCAAACTTGAATTTTCCAGACATTCTGTAATTTAGATCTACCAGATGCATCCTACAGAAATCAAGATGACCACTTCATGGTAATAAATGCTTAGAGCTTTCTGTTTCTCTTTGTTTTTATCTGATGGTCATCTAGCTATTTGTAGCCTAGATCTCATAGCACATTTTTTGTGTTTGTCCTGAGTCAGTCTAAAGCAGATCTAGAACTTACCTTCCCCTTCTGCTCCCTTAGACCCAGTTAGCTGGCTGATTTGGGCAAGTCACTCTATCTTAGCCCTAAGAAGAAGACAATGGCAAGCTACTTAGAAAAAAATGTTGCCAAAAAATGGCAGGGATTTGACTATGCAATTGCCAGAAGTAAAGGCTTACTCAAGACAAACATCAAAAAAGTGTTTCTACCCAGTATTTTTTTCTTTAAAAAGTGACGAATCAGAAATGGGTTATGAGCTTTACATGATATGGCTGACCAAAAGAGGGCAGTTGAACACAAAATTTGGACTTTTCCCTAACTTCACATTGACCTGGATTAAATACTCACTCAAAACGTTAATCTACATATGGATTAACTACAGGGCCTATAAATGTATAATTCAATGATTTAAACCAGGACAATCAACCATAACAACACAAGAGCACACAATAGATACAAACTCAAAGTAAACCGCACCAAACTTGATTGCAGGAAATACGACTTCAGCAATAGAGTGGTCAATGTCTGGAATACTCTACCCGACTCTATAGTCTCTTCCCCAAACCCCAAAAACTTTAACCTTAGACTGTCTACTATTGACCTCACCCCTTTCCTAAGAGGTCTGTAGGGGGCGTGCATAAGCGCACCATCGTGCCTACCGTCCCTGTCCTATTGTTTCTCTTATTCTTTTATTTTTCTTATATGTACCCATTTCATGTATTCACAACTATGTATACACTTATACTTATTATCTTGTAAACAATTGGCAAATCAAATAAATAAATAAAATAAATAAATAAATAAATAAATAAAATAAAGACCAATTGTAACATTTGTCTGCAAACTCTTTTGCTAGAAATAGTTGATCTTCTAGTAAGTAAATAAGTACTGTAAGTAAGTAAACTATAAAATAAAAGATTAATAAACTATTTCTTTTTATTAAAGCCCAAACACCATGACAGGTTTTAGCCCTTTATGATGCTATTCAACAAACAGATTGAAACAGCAAGGGATTGTATTGTAGACAGATTTTTTTTTTTAAACTGGAAGAGCAATTCCTTCCAATAAAGGAGTTTGTAGACAAATGTGACAATTGGTCTTATTTATACTGGTTTAAGTCATCAAATTATATACTAATAGACCCTATTCACTGAATATATGTGGATTAAAATATTGAGTTTTTCTACCATTATGACAATAAGTGTTTGGTGTAGATTTCACCCAGTTTAAGATTCCAGGAAGTGAAGAAATGTAACTAAGAGAATGAGAATGTTAGAATACTGGATCAGGCCAACGGCCCACTTAGTCAAATATTCTATGTCATGAAACAGCCAAATGGATACATCTGGGAAGCATACAAGGCAAGATTCAAGGCAATAGCCTCTTCTGTTGTTATTTCTCATTAACCAATTTTTGAGGCCTGTTGCTTATGATTCAGGATAAATAAATAGATCAATATTAACAACCATTTATAGTTTGATCCTCTATGAACTTGCCCAGCCTGCTTTCAAAACCATCCATACTGACTGCTATTACTGCAAGTGCTGACAATGTCCACTACAGTTTATTTATGTACTGCATAAAAAACACAGTCCTTCTCTTGGTCTTGAAGCCCCTCACGTTTAGTTTCAATGGATGACATCAAATTCTAATATTATGGAATAGAAAAAAGACTTCTCTTTCTTTTTTTTCTCCCCTTATCTTCCTCCATGCCACTCTAAAGACCTCATATGTCTTTCCTTGAAAGGAATGGTTGCTAGAATCCACTAGTAATTGGGACTACTCTTTTTTGCACCTTTTCTTGTTCTAGACTTTAGATCCTTCTGGAGATTCAGTGGCCACCTTGTCTAAGGCAATAGCATAAACTGTCCATGGGTAATTGTTTCAAATATTTTAAATCATCTCCAAACTACATGAGAGAATATTAACTACAGTCTACAACTGGTTGAAACATCCCATCTTCCTCTTTGGGAAGGACTAATCTTGAAGAGAAGCAGAAAGTCAAGAGAGAAGAACAGTTTGAAAAGTTGGAGGAGCTAGACTCCTTGAGGTCAGGGTTATTGGGAAAAGTTTGAAGTGAATCTTTCTTTCTTGCAACTCTTGTAACATTCTTAGCGTGTTTTGTGTCTTCTTTGGAAATGAGTATCAGATGTGATTGGAAGAAGCGAACAGCATATTGGCTTATCATTTGTCAATGTCCTTCTGATGAAACAAACAACAGACAGGGATTAAGGCCAAGAGATTTATTTCTTCTGACAGGCTCAGTGTGTTCCTCTATTTTTCTTCATTATTCTTGACATATCTCCTGTCATCCTCTGAACTTCTGAAAGGGTCAGTTGAGCCCTGATGTCAAAGCAGGCAAAAGAAGTAAGTTGTGGAGCTGCTTTCAAAAGTTTGAACAATAACATAAAATGGAATGGACATAACAATAACAAAAAAATGGAATGGAGGGGATGAAACTAGAAATTAGGCTAAATCCAATTGGATTATCAGTTCACCCACTTATTATTGGCTACATATTTTCTTGGAATGTTCTTGAAAAATGTTTAATACTTCCACAAAGCATAATAATTCCACAAAGCACATAAATGGTTCTGCTAAGAAATGCAATTATCATATTCAATTGAATATTCACAAAGCTTCCTTTATTTTATCTAACTACAGTGTCAATATTTACAGGCTCAGATTAACCTCCTCCAAAATTGTTCTGAGTGTGAGCTATGGTTAACTAATATTTAAGAAGTGCAAAGTGCACTTTGCAAAGTGCCAAGATTCCTTAATATGATATTCTGAATATTCCTTTTTCCATTTTAAAAAGCAATTTATATTAATAAGGAATATATTCTACAGAAATTTCATTAATGTAATAAAAGCTTGTGTTTCATTCTCATTTTAACTACAGTAAGTTCATGTATTTAAAGTGGTCAGCTACATATATTTTCTCAATAAATAAATGTTCTAACTCTATACATACCCTATTGTAAATACCCAACAAAAATGCTGTTAATTTATTGGCTGATAGAAATTCCAGGAATTAATTCATAGCCAATAAATTATGACAAAACAAATCATGAGTTAGAACAAAGTATGAATCCAGCCCATAGAGAATGGAGGATCTTTGCTATCTACCTTTATCATTCTTTTCTTCCTTCATGCAAATCCAAAGTAAAGCGCTCATAATAGACATTGTAGCCATTTAATACTCTTTTGAAATGTTATCATGCTTTGCCTTCACACATTGCTACATGCATAATATCTTTCATGTCTATTTTTAATGAGAATTTTTAAAAATGTGCACTATGTGAATAAGGCTTCTAGTTTGATCTAATACATACATTTCATCCTTTTTTCTGGGTAATGTTGGAGGTTAATACTTAAAATGGAGACATCTGACATGCTAACACATGAAGAAAGAAATTGAAATTACCATATGAATAACATATGGATAGAAAATAGAGCTTTTTTCCAGTCGAATGCAATGGCTATCAGCTTAGATATTAAAAGATCTTTACATTTCAATGAAAGAGGGAAGAATTGTAGAGACTGCATGAAAAAACATTTTAAGACACAGTTTTATAGACAACATCGATCACATGGAGATGATAGAGCTTCTAGAGAAATATAAGCAAGTCTGAAGTGTCTAGAGATGACTTTAAACATTATCTTCTATTTATCCAATGTGCCCTTCATGAATGTAAACTATGGCTGATCCTAGAGACCCTTCCATTTCCCCAGCCTGTCAATCCAACGTCTTTCACCAGTGCTAATTTCTCTATTTTAAAGGAGGGAAGCATTTGCAAAAACAAACATAGTACTTGCTTGCTCTTGGACAATGACTAAACGTCGCAGCCTAAGTATGCAAAATCACCTGCCACCCTACAGATGATAAGACTATGTTTGCCTTCCTCTACAAGGCTTCAGAGGGGTGAAACAGTACAACACTCATTTGAGAAGTCATGGGAGGGAGAATCCCTCATCACCTTAATGGTCATATATGATATATTTCTGTGCTGTCTGATTAACTTTAATGCATATTTAAAAAGTTCTCACAAAAATAACCTTCACCAATAGTTCTCTAACTTTAATCTTCCAGGGCTGGGTTTAAAGAATGAAAAAACCTGAAACAAAATGGTACAAGTATGAGCAGAATCAGAGAAGAGAAATATTATCATTGTGAAAAATCTATAATGCTCAGCTAGCTTATTTTATCAAGAAAAATAATCACAATCATCCTCTTTTTCCAATCCTCAGCATATTTTCAGAACATTCTCTCTGATTCCTCACAAATCTGAAGTTTGAAGGTCATCTCACTTAGAGCAATACCAAAATTCTGTGATGGGTTCCTAAAGCAAAGATTATTAAATTATATCTTAGAAGAAATATAATGTAAATGTGGAAATATTGACTCTTCTGAAGAAGCCTGGGGAAAATGTTTGCTCATCCGAAGAAACCTGAGGGAAACAAAACTAATGTGGATAAAACTACATAGTCTTTAAGCATCTGCCCTCGAATCTATAATAGTACTAATAGGATCAGCGCAATTCCTGAAGAAACTGGTCTTGTTGCTGTGCCTTGCTAACCTATTCCCTCACATATTCCCTTATAAATTCTGTGGTATTGAGAAAGCAGAGTCCCTTCATGAAGCTGTAATATCCTATCTGTTTTCTAAATGGGCTCCAAAGTTTTGCTCTAGTTGACTTTCTGTTGGCTTTGGCTTAAAGGAGAAGAATTTAATAACATCACTGAACAGTAAAGGGAAAGGGTCACCAGACAATGATGGAAATGTTGTGAATTTGCACCTATGGTCTACTAGAGATTCAAAGTAGAAATATAGGCTGTTTTAAACAAGAAGGATGTTCTGATGTGATAGCAAATTGTAAAGAAATTAGCTGCATATAGTTTCTATTATGTAAGAATAGCAGAGGCTCATTTCCCTTCTTGCTTACCCCATCACACAGCAACAGGAAGATCAAATTCATTTTAATGAACAAGTTTGATATTAGTAAGCCTCCAAAACAAGAAAAGGAACTATTTTATATTAGATAGAAGGCTGTCACTTCCAATCCCGCATACCAACCAATTCATTAGATGGAAAGGGTTAATTTTAAATTGTGCAAACTAGTTTCCCTCAGAGGATATCAAATGGCTAAGAGATTAATGAAACTATTGCCTAGAAGACATGCTATAATGTTGTGTTTATGTTAGAAACTTGTTTACACTGGAAATAGAATTAAAAAGGCCTTGAGTTTAAATTTTAATTGCAATATCTCATATTCTTAAGCTTGGCCAAGACATGAAACTTCCTGTGTGTTAAGAGGGCCATTGTTAATAGAGACATAACCAAGAAACTATATCATAGAAACTATATCAGCTGGAACAAAGAAGAATTGAAAAGGAGTTTGAGCCTCTTTTTGCTTCTAGCTGAGAGATTAAAATAGGGCAAGGCAGAGTTGATTTGGATGCCCTGTGTGCTTTCTCAGAGTATTTAATCAAGTACTTTGCACAACTGAAGATGTTGCACACACAAATAAATGTTCTCTCTTCTTCTAACAGAAATGATGCATATGAAATTGGGAAACTGTCCAGATTTATCTTTTGCCACTGCAAATTATACAGCACTGGTTCTCTAACAATTTATTCCTTTGGGATACTACATTGCAATGTAAAGTTTTTGTAAAATAGTATGTGAGCAGGCCATTTAAAACATTTTAACATAATCTTTGGCCAAAACTTTAATTGTTGAATGTGCATTGATGAAGTTACCATGACTTTATATACAGTAGCTTGCAAAAATATCATTATTCAAATTCAGAAAATATTTACACATACTGTATATTAAGTATAATATAGATTAAGCATAAAGTTCCTAATAAGTCATTTAGGAAGCTTGAAGTCTGAACAAGAATTTTAACCTAGATCTCCCCATTCTTTGTTCAGTGCTGTAATAAATGTAGTGCACTAATGGAAAGAAAAGTTTACAGAGAATATTTTCCTACCAATATTCTATGCCTTTGTGATTATAATCATTAAAATGTGCAAACAAGAGTTTGAGAATATAACACTCCTTATGGGTGATGCAATTCTGAGGCCAGCTCAGCAGTTTCCAGTCTTACAATGTCCAGTACCATAAATTCTTTAATCTATTTTCAATCTTTCTGATAAATGTAAATAAGAAAACCACGTCTCTTTTTCATTGCCTTCTCTTAATTTTGTTCTGGATTTTTGGATTCCCTTGACAGAATTCTTGTATCCCACAATACGTTAATCATTTTTGGTTGCGTATTTATTTCCCTTATGCTGACAGCCATAGAGATATTTTGGGGCCTAGCCTGGATTTGTATCTATTCTAATATAAAACCAATACGACATGTTTAACCTAATAATTTTTGAAATCTACATTAATCTTGACTTTATTTTTTACCACAGATGCTCATGTCATTCAAGTCTCAAGCTGTTTTCAATTCTAAAAGTCTTCTTTTTCTCAGGAACACCCACATTTTCATCCAAATAAAACAACAAGCTGCAAAATATAATTTCAAAACATAATTTCAATCCCAATCCTCTTTTCTTTACATCTTGTAACATCTAATATTTAACTCATGCTTTTCCCCTGCCACACATACTTAGAAATATCATTTTGCCACTGTTTAAAAGATATAAAGGTAAAGGCTTCCCCCATCCTGTGATTGCCAACTCTAGGGAGGCAATGCTCAACTCCGTTTCTTAGCCAAGGGAGCTAGCATTGTTCAGAGGTATTTCTGTGGCTATGTGGCCAGCCTGATTATATGCTAGAACACTGTTTTCCCAACCTCCCTCAAATTACTTGAATTTTGGCCAGGATGTTTTTGATTTTCTACAACTGGTGAAAATTTTACCCATTTTTATCCTATTATGGCCTAATTCCTGGCATTTTCTTTTTAAAAAAGAAGCTAGAAACTTCTATTGTTATGAACTTTGGTAAACAAAGTGTCCATTGCAAAACAATGGAGTTCTGACTATTACTAAATGATAACCTTGTGTTTTTTTAAATTCTATTTATTTTCAAAATACATGTGTATTTACATTTTAACAGTTAATTTGTTGAATCAAGAACTGCCAAGTAAGGTTATCAAATGCCTTCTGTGCATCTAGAAAGATTAATGCCACCTGTTTCCCAGGGTGTGTTTCATAATACTCTAAGATGTCTAAACCATTATCATATTGTTCCTGATTTGTCTCGTTGGCAAAAAAAACCATTCTGGTCTGGGTGTATTATTTCATTTAGCACCATCTTTAGTCTTTCTGCCATTATTGTAGTGAAAATTTTATAGTCGGCATTCAACAGCGAGATTGGCCTGTAGTTTTAATATACTTATGGTCTGAGCTCTCTTTTGGAATAAGGGAAATGTAAGCTTCTGTCCAGGAATCTGAATTTTGGATAACTCCAATATGTCATTGTATGCTCCAAACATTACATCTCCAAAACATTCATACATACATTTATACACTTCTGCTGGAATTCTATCTGGCCCTGGAGTTTTGTTACTTTTTTGTTTTTTAACCGCTATTCTAATTCCGTTGATGTTATCTCTCTATTCAATATGTCCCTTTGATCTTCTCTTAATTCTGCCAAACCGTATCTTTGTAAATATTGTTCTATCTATGTTTTCTTCCCATATAACTTTTCAAAATAGTTTTGAACTAATTTCTTTTTCTCTATCATTTTATATTGTATTTTTCCATTGTCATCTTCCTATTCCTGAATCAACTTTTCCTCTTTTTCTTTTTTTTAAATTATGGGCTAGCCACTTCCCTGGTTTATTGGCATGTTCAAAGTAAGTTTGCTTTGCAACTTTCAGTTCTCTCATCCTCTCCTCTTGGTTTACCAAATTTAATTTATGTTTAACTAGGACCATGTCATTTTTTACTCCTTCATTTTGAGATTCTCTTTGTAATTTGTGTTCTACTTCTTTTATTTCTGTCGTTAATTTTTCCTGCTTTTGTCTCCTGTCTTTGTTTCTTTTTGCCGTTCATGCTATAGTAATGCCCCTAAGATATGTTTTTGATAATCTCGTGTTCTTACAGGAGCAGCAAAGTCTGAAAATAGTCATTTTTCTCCTTGGAAACAGAAAAAGAAAAGTAAATAAATGTTAAGGCTGTATGGCATTCCAACCAGATATTTTCTAGACAAAGTTCTGTAAATTTATCTCTAAAATAGGACAAGAGGAATGCAAAGACAGCTGCTGTCAGAGTTCTATTATAATAATGGTAATGAGGGTTTACTTGGAATGTTGGCATTAAGTCTAAGAGAACAAGGGGAAGCTGCATTACACAGCTGACCAGAAGGGGCAGCAAAATCTCTAAATGCTATAGAAAGGAAGTCTGATGTCTTCATTAATCCCTTTGACTTGTAGTTTCTATTTCTTCAGTAGAAGTGAAGAAATGCTCCAAATTAGTGTTTCTCAAACTTGGCAAGATATTTCGTCTTCCAGAATTCTCCAAATAGCAACTAAAGCCTTCCAAAACATCCTAACCAAAAGACCTAGCAGCCCCTGAAGAAAAAAGAGAAGTTATCCACAATAAGCAGTTCAATATATGGACTGCAACAGCCACTACATAGGACAAGCGAGCAGAAGACTAGCAGAGCACATCCATGAACACCAGCTAGCAGTCAGAAGACATGATGAAAACTAATTAATTTCACAGCACACAGACAAACTTAACCAAAGTTTCAAGTGGGAAAGTGTGGACATCTAGACCAAGCTAAGCCTAAAAACACTAGAAAATTCTAGGAGGTTTGACACTCAGACAAATTGGCCATTTACAGGCAGCAAATAAATAACATTTACATGCCATTTAAAAGAGAAAATCAAAACATTAAAAAAAGGAAACAAAAGACCAGAACACCTCCTTGTCATCAGTCAACACCCAGATAAGCAGGTATTAACACCAAGTCTGAGATCAGATCAACAATTAAGCAATGAACAATATCCCAGTCAAGTAATTATTAACTCGAACAAACAATAAAACAGTAAAAGTCTAATCACTAACTACCAAGAAGAAAACAACATCTCACTAACAGAACAAGCCACTGTATATAGTGAGCAAACCCTTCCAGCACTGAAAATGTTATCTACCATAGTTGGATCTGTAAGAAACCATCTGTAAGAAAATAATCAAGTTCAGAGAGCACATGGACTCCATCATTCAACCTTGAGTTACTTCTTCTATTTATATATCTAATATGTCTGTAATTTTAGAAAATATGATACACTGTAGAGTATGAGAATATTAGAAAATGCCATGATGTTTGAACTGAAGATTCAGAAGTTTCAGGCAGGTGGGTATTGGGGAAAAATCAAATAAATGAAAACAAATGAAATGGAAAAATTGAAATAAGAGGAAAACAGTGTAAAATATTTAAGGGGGAAAGGAAGAATCTTACATATCCTCCTAGGATCATGTATGAAGGAACCCACAAACTTTGGAGCACCTCTTTTTCTAAAATCTCACAATTCTCCCATTATAAATAAGAAAATATATGTTATCTTACATAGCTGATCTTGTGGAATTACACCAGCAGCCTTTTCCTTATGCAAGAAGGTGAGGTGAATTGTCCAGCCCTTGATATTTGGCCCCATTAACTGCCCAAGGTGTGTGTGTGTGTGTGTATACAAACTGTGCCAGTTTTTTAAAAAAAGTAACAGCAACAGTTGGCAGGAAAGTTGTGGAAGATGAGTCTAGATAAAAGCTATGACAGGCACAGTGTTTATGACATGGGCTTATCGGTGGATAAATTAATGAAAAAAACCAGCTGAATGGGGAATTACTGAGAGATGCTACCATAAACCTTGATAGGAACAGAAACTGCCTTGCTACACACTCAAATCAGATTTATTTTTCCTGCATTATGAAGCCTTCCAACCAAGAAGGCTACACATTCCAGGATGGAAATCTAAAAATCTGGAGGGCACCTGGTTGGAGAAGATTTATTTTATAGTGACAGCCTCTTCTGAGTTTTAGCTGTAATGCTTTCCCATACATGCGGCTGCAGGCTGTATATAGACTGGGTTAATATATTGTTCTTAGATAGGGATACATATCCATTTCCAAGCCAACTTCTGCATATGTTGGAAATGAGCCTATTCCAAAAAATGAGTGACATGAAAAAAAAAGGCTCTATGTTTAATTTAATCCACATTTGCATTAAATTAACTTTAAATATAATTTATGGCGTTACTTTTGAATCATAAATTTAGTAATTTCCTTATGTTGACACAATGTTTTGTTACATTGTGTTAACAAATGCTAGAGGCCTGGGGAGGTAATACTAATTTACAATATAGATAGTCCTTGATTTACAATTTTTCATTCAGCAATTGTTCAAAATTACAATAGAGTTGAATGAAGGGAATTATGATCCCTGCCTGAAGTTCCAGTTGTTGCATTTGTTCTCTCACATGTAAAAGCAAGTAATGGGATAAATGTTTGTGTTGTTGTTATTGTTGTTGTTGTTATTGTTGTTGTTGTTATTGTTGTTGTTGTTATTGTTGTTGTTATTGTTGTTGTTGTTATTATTTATTATTATTATTATTATTATTATTATTATTATTATTATTATTATTATTATTATTATGTCAGAAGCATTAGATGAAAAGGGTTGGCTTCCAGCCCATTAAGTAGTTTAGGCAGACATATTTCATATGTCTGTGGTGTGGGGAGGTGTTTTGCAGGTATATATTTATGTATGTATACAGCATGTTTATATGTGCGTTATGTATGTGTTTTGGGTTGATATACACTTTCTCTTGAGAGCAGGCAACAGACTTTCATTTTTAATGTGGACCAGTGTGCTCACAGTAAAAACATGACAATGAAATTATCTTATCTTATTTCTCATAATTTGAAGTTTATGAGACTGGTGACCTTGCTCCTTTGGTAATCAATATTTATTTCAAAATGACATCATCAAAGGAATGAATATTATTTGTTCAAGCAATTTGAGATAAGACCTTCATGTCTATTTCTGGTATAATGTATGCATGTGGTTTTCCTTTATGTTTTACTACAATGTGGATATCATCTTGGCATTTGAGTGCCATCATATATCCTGATCATAAATGTAGACTGAAGTAATGCTATTGAATCCAATCAGACTTCTGACTTCATGCATTGTTCCCATGATCCAAAGCCCCATATATATTTTGATGTACTTCTTGAAGCATTTGGATAGCAGAGGTTCTTGGAGAACTTCTTCACCTGGGATAAGAAGATCCTTTCAGAGATTGGTGTTCTTTTTAAAAAATACTATAATACAACATACTGGAGATGCTAAATCTGATGGAGAACTTTGTCCTTTAAGTCCTAATGCAGCTATTAAGATGTTCTGGAGATGAGGCTGCCTCATTTGCCAGGGAATCATTATAGGATAACCCAAGATGTGGTATGCTTGCTGCCTTAGTTATTAAATTTCTAACCGGTTTAATTAGTTTTAGATTAAGTTTTATAAACTTTGAATTGGATCACTTTTAGGCAGGTTT